>NC_090266.1:494781905-495085565 GCF_040414725.1 Anabrus simplex
TTGTAAAATGAGGAGAGCAGAAAAATATCTCTCTTATTTATATATATCTTTCTACCTTTCAGAAAAAAAAAAAAGAAAAAAAAAACTTACATACATTTTTAGTACTCAACAGTTGCACATCGTGTAAAAATGTAATTCGTATATAATAACACACTTGATAGCAGGAGCTCTTATTTGAGTATGCTGCGTCGAAGACGCAACGTTGTAGCAGCTCCATGTAAACGAGTAGGGAAAGGAGGAATAATAGGCAAAGTTCTTAATAAAGCTATAGATAATTTACCAGTAGAATTGCACATACCAGGTTATGAATTCTGTGGACCTGGGACAAAGTTAGAAAAACGACTTAAGCGTGGTGATCAAGGAATAAATCCATTAGATAAGGCATGTAAAGAACACGATATCGCTTACGCTACATACAAAGACCAGAACAGAAGGAAAGAAGCAGATGAAATCTTAGCCTCTAAGGCTTGGTCTCGTGTAAACTCTCAGGACGCATCATTAGGAGAAAGAGCAGCTGCACTAGCAGTTACGGGTATTATGAAAGCGAAAACTAAAGTAGGTGGTGGTAGACGAAGAAGAAAATCAAAACATCGAAGAGAACGAGTAAAACCAAAAAAAAGACAACATGCTGTAAAAAAAAAAAAGAAAGGTGGTTTTCTTCCACTCCTTCCGATATTTGCAGCCTTGTCGGGCTTGGGCGGTCTAGCAAGTGGAGCTGCGGGCATAGCATCGGCTGTAAACAAGGCGAAAGCCGCACAGGAAGAATTAAAAGAAATGAAGCGCCACAATCGAATGCTAGAAGCGATGCGTGGGAAAGGGCTTTCTACTCGAAACAAAGGAAAGGGCATTTACTTAAATCCTCCAGCATACAAAAGATAATGGAAGGTCTGCCGAATAGAGCATTAACTAACATAGATCTGTATCGTTACGCATATCGTTTAAAAATTCCCTACTTCAGAGGTGTGTTTATGCGAGATACGTTACCGAAAATTTCTCGTAAAAATGAGAGTTGTATTTTGAATTTAGATCCGATAAGTAAATCTGGTTCGCACTGGGTTGCGTTCAGTAAACGAGGTGCGTATGTCTACTACTTCGATAGTTTTGGTAATTTACGTCCCCCTAAAGAGGTATTAGAATATTTAAGAAACTGTTACATTCGATATAATTTTCATTCTTATCAAACTTTTAATTCATCAATTTGTGGTCATCTGTGTTTACTATTTTTATACTGTATAAATAAAGCAAGACCTTAGTATTTGTGTTCAGTGTGCACGATGCCGTATGAAAGACGGATTACACTCGAGGGTAGAGGCTCGAAGATTGATGTAGTATTAGAAACTCCGATTTATTTGAATAGAGCCTCTTTCTATGAAATAGGTCTTGCC
This sequence comes from Anabrus simplex, assembly GCF_040414725.1. NCBI lineage: Eukaryota > Metazoa > Arthropoda > Insecta > Orthoptera > Tettigoniidae > Anabrus > Anabrus simplex. The sequence continues at coordinate 494,783,291 of NC_090266.1, forward strand.
GCACTATTTACATCTAATAGTATTCGAAATGTCACTAGTAAAAATAATAAGTTTGCTATATATTTGAATGGTAAAAAAATTCTTTTGAGTGTAGCAGAAGGCATTTATGAATTCGAAGATCTTGTTGCAAAAATAGAAAGTTTGCTAACTATTAAAAATGTGAAACTATTTCTGCGGGAGTACACTCCAAAATTTAGTTTTTTTATCTCGACTATTAACAACAAACCTACTATGCATTCTCCGTTTGACATTGATTTCAATGTACCGAACAGTGTTGGCACTAGCTTAGGTTATCTGTTAAATGTATATGAGAAATATGCTAACCATGAATCACAGCTGAATGAAATAGGTAACGTAATCGTTAATAGCACAAATAACCAGATTGGTATTAAAATGAAGGGAGACAAAACAACTGTACTCACATTACCGGAAGGTAGTTACACTTTTTCGGAAATAGGAGCTCTAGTTCAAGAAGCAATAATTAACAACTTTCCTATTCTCGAAGAGGAGAATGAGCCTCTAGATGGAGATAGTAAACTTATTACTATTACTTACGAAAAGACCTATCTTCGCTGTAAAATGTCCTCCAACCTAGACGTAGACTTTGATGTTTCCGATTCAATTGCTGATTTGTTAGGATTTTCACGTCGAAAATATGATGCTAATAAATTACATATTTCAGGAGAGATTATTAAAATTAATAACGTGAACTCGATTCGTGTATGTTGTAATCTCGTGTTAGGTTCCGGTTCCTACCTCAACGGTAAACAAACACATTCGTTATACAATTTTAAACCGCTTGTTCCAGCTGGCTATCCTATCGTAGTTCAACCGTCAACTATAAGCTTCTTACCGGTAAACACTAGTGTTATTCAACATATATCTGTCGTACTCGAAGATCAGTTCGAAAACCCAATCGACTTACAAAATGAGGATGTAACAGTAGAGTTAATTATTCGTCCAGTAAAAATACAGTAATCATATATATAACATAAAGCGTACACTTATGTACTATCATTCGAGTAAGGTACAGTTGATCAACAACATCATGGTAGTAATTTACAACAACCAGTCAAAAAACCGAGGATTAAAAGAGGCAGCAGCTAGAGTAGTAAAATATAGAGTAAAGCTAAAAAAACAATCTCATCGTGTACGCGACAAGAAAAAATTAACCACAAACAATAAAGACTTTTTACAATCGCTAGGCTACCGACTACTATAAGTTCTATTTCTCCTACAGAAACTACTTTACTCTCTTTTCGTGTGCGTAATCAAGGTAACATTACTCTCTTTTTGTGTGAAATCACTTTACAATGCTACCGACTGCCCCTCCAGGATAAAGCATATAAATTCTAATTCTCTACCAAAAACTACTTTAGTCTCTTTTTGTGTACAATCACGCTAACATCAAGGAGAAATATGTTCAACGTAACGGACAAAGTTATATTTGACAACAGAGTTGCTAGGCGGGAAGTAAGGAGCTATCATCCATATGCTGGCACGAAATATGAAAACAACGATGAAATTCGAGTTCCTGTACACAACCAAGAACATATATTTTTACCCTCTGAAGCTGATGTTCACATCGAAGGTGAAATAGTTAGATCAAGCGCAGATAATACACCTTCAGCTACAGCCGTTCCCGATCAAAACTTTGCAGCAAATCTCTTCGATGAAATGCGTATTGAATTGAATGGGAAAGAGATTGAAAGAACACGACGTGTAGGCACGACTAGTGCTATAAAAACTTTCGCCTCTTATTCTAAAAATGAAATGTTAGCGCTGCAAAATGCTGGCTATTTTCCATCAATTTCTACACCACCAAACGAAGCTAATATTGCCCACGCAACTACAAAGCTGTTCCACGCAATTATCCCACTGAGTCTTCTTTGCGGATTATTTGAAGACTACAGGAAACCATTCATAAACTGTAAACTTGAATTTATCTTTATTCGTTCTAGAGATGACAAATGTGCACTGTTTTCAGCCAACGCGGAAGATACAGCTAAAGTCAAAGTACGAAAAATGTATATAAAGCTACCAACTCTAATACTGTCCGACGAGGAAGAAGTTAAACGCATAAAGTTAATCCAAAAAAATCCTTCTATTCCTGTAGCATTTCGATCGTGGAGTTATCACGAGTTACCTACTATTCCAAATTCAACGAAAATTAATTGGACTGTTATGACTACGTCACAAATAGAAAAACCGAGAGTTTTTATGCTTGCTTTCCAAACCGATCGTAAGAAAATTAATGTTTCTTCTTCTCTGTTCGATCACTGTAATATTCGATCCGTTGGCGTATTCTTAAATTCAAACTTTTATCCCTATGAAAAGGCTGTAGCTAATTTTAACAATGGCGACTACAGTGAATTGTATGATATGTTCATCAAGTTTCGTAATGCGTACTATCAGCTTGATGATAATCGTTCTGAACCGAACATATCACGAAGTGAATTTCACTCGCATTGTCCTATTGTTGTTGTTAATTGCATGGAACAGGTTGAATCGATAAAATCTTCCTCTGTAGATGTTCGCGTTGAAATTGAAACGAACGAACCTATTCCAGCCAACACTACTCTGCATTGCATTATTATTCATGATCGCATAATAAATTATAAACCACTAACGAATGAAGTATTTTTCTTCCAATAATCTTGCGCGAGTTTTTCTTCCTTTTTTTTCTTTCTAATAGTGTATATAAACGAGAGAGTGAAGATTCTCTGCTTCAGTTCTTCGATATCAAGCACACCATGAGTGCAAAACCCAGAGGAGTGATAGTTGACATTCAGAGGTTACCTACTGGAGGTTACGAGATAGCCTGTTGTAATATAGATTCGTCTACAAATGTGTTATCTACTGCTCTATTAGGTATGAGTGTACCTAATTTAGATTTCACGCTTACGTCGTTTTTCAATCTTCTCAGTGAACAACAATACCAATATCTGGTTGTGTGCAACTGTGTTAATGAGTTACGTCTATTAGCACTGCAAGAGTATCCTCGTACATGCATAATTGACTTGAACACTATAGAAGGTGTACCTGATTTAAGAACAATGCGTAACGAGTGTTTCCCTGTTGAGTGTCCGCGCCATTTACCACATGTTGCAAGACATTCAGGCAGCTGTGCTATGTTCAACGTTCACGCAGTTCATAGTTGGCTAAAATCGACAGATGGTGTGATGAGAATAGTGTGTTCAGTGATAAACAAATTTAAGAAAGAAGGTGTGAGCAGATTCAATAAATTTGAGTGGACTTTCTTCCCTGAAAACATATTATCTATTTACGAACAACATCAGTTAAGTGCGCTCTGGCAGTATCTACCAGATCATCTGAAGGCGAACTTACACCAGGCTTGTCAGGATTCAGGAGCTAACAACAACGACATCGTCCGAGCTTGATATCAACTACTAATACATCAATTATTAAGGTGAAAAAAAAAAAAAGATATAATACCATCCTTTTTTTTCCTTGCTTGTTTTTTCAGTTTTATTCTGCTTCTAACTAATTTATTTATTTTTTCTCCTCTGCAGGTGTCTCCTCATAGTGGGATCAACAACAACAACAACAACGACGTCTGAGCTTGATATTAGTTACTATTTCATCAATTATTAAGGTAAAGAAAAAAAAAATAGTTTCCTTTTTTTTTTTTTTTTTTTTTTTGCTTGCTTTTTCAGTTTTATGCTGCTATCAACTAATTTTTCTTTCTTTTTTTCCTCCCCTCTGCAGGACTCTCCTCTGGTGGCGGTAGAAGATTCAGTCTCTGCAGATCTCTCCTCGTGGTTGCAGTTACAAATTCAATCAGAAGTTTTTTGAAAAACCTCTGTAGTTTCCTATTCAATAAACTTGATTGTAAAAAAGAAATATGTTCTCTTTTTTTTTTCATTCTCCTAGTCCTACTTTAGTTAAGAGTACAAGGAATAAAAGGAGAGGCTGCGCAGGATAGTTTGAAAGAAAATCAACTTTTTGATCATCTAGTGTAGAGTTTTTATTTTTTTCGAAAAAGAAAAAAGATTAAATAAAGGTTTACAATGCACTTTAATATATAAATGATAGAAAATTAACTTACAGTACAATAGTATACAATGTACTTAAACAGCGAGTGTAATTCTATAAGATTAGTGTAATTCTATAAGATTTCTTTTTTTTTTTTTTTTTTTTTTTTTTTCATAATTAAAAAAATATAATAGTATGCAATGTACTTTAAAAGTATAAATACAATACAATACATTGAATAAAAGAAACAGCGAGTGAAATGTTTATCTAGTTTGAAATTCTATAAGCTTACATTTTTTTTTTTCATTAATTAATTAATTACAGAATGAAACAAAAGTTTCTCTAAAATAAAAAATGATTAAAGTAATCATAGGAGCTTCTCCTCTTATTACTTAATATTCAAGAAAATTACATTATTTTACATACAGAGGGGTAAACTGATGACAAAGTGGAGGAGGTGTTCACAAAAAAAAGCAAACCTACTTTGCAAGATAGCTATACATTAGTTATACTTCTTTTCTCTGCAAGACTGTAATGTCCAAATGGTAATGTATTAATTTTGTTATCTGTGATGTGCCTTTTGTCATCATTAGCTGTGAGTGCTAGTTTGTATTGACGAACCGTGAACACAGAATGAGAATTGGAAGTAATGCACACTTGTAGTTTGGTCACTTGTTCACCTTCATACAGACAACGTCTATACTGATCAATTGTAAGGTGATCGACAACATTTTTTTTGACACCCTTAGCTTTACATGTAGGTTTCTCTTTTTCACACAACTTAATAGCATACATCTTTGGTCGCAAACCTACAAATTCTTCAACAATACTTCCACCGTTTTCATCCTTCATCAAACCTATTTCACCTGAATTTTTTCTTTCAATTTGGAAAGGATTATTTTCATCATAATTTCCTGTATCAAACAAAACTGAATTTTCCTTCATAAACTCATAGATATCAAATGAAAAATTGTATATTAAACTGTCGGTGTCAGTGTAGAGTAGTTGTGAGTTTGATTCTGTGTTTCTCAAAATAACGTTGTAGTGAAAATCGTTCATTTTCATTTTTGACAAATCTAAAATTGTAGCACCGAGGTAAACCGGTTGATTGTGATGAATTTGAAGTTTCTTCATTTCGATAACCATACACTGTTCGTCTACTATAATACGACGTTTGAAGTTTGCTCTTGAGATCAACGTACCAGCACCATAACGTCCCTTCCACTGTGTGACCCATCTGACGTCGCGCAGCTTCCTTACGTTCATTAATGAACGACCAAAAATTGCGTTATTCATTAATTTATAGAAACTTTTCTCGAACTCATTTTTTGCTAATTTTCGTTTCTCTGTGTTCAAATCAATGTAGCATTTTAACCATGCGCTCTGATTAAACTGAATCGCTCTGTAAATGTGAGCTACTTTCATACCTAATTCTACACACTGTTTTAATAGCCTATAATGAAGAACATACCGTTCCTTGTTGTAAAGAGTGCTCATTAGTTTCGTAGATTTTTCAGGACACAATGGATAATCGGCATGTTTATCATGAAGTTCTAGCGGGTAGATTAAATCCACTTCTACCATAAACCCAACATCTGCTTCATCTCCTACATTCATAATGTCTAAATTCTCAACGTTTTCGACCCATTGAAAGCCGCCCGTTGGAAGAAACTGTTGCATAGCGAATCCATACAAATTGTTCACGTCAAAGTACATTATGTATGATTCCGGTTTGGACTCATCGTATGTTAACATGTACTTGTTATTTGCTACTGCATGCCGCGTAACGCATTGCACATTACCACCGCGTATGGAGCGTTCGAAAAACTGCAGCATGTCGATATCCTGAAGTAATTCTAGCTGGACAGCTGTTATTTTCTTCATAGCACTCCATGCCATAGACGGTACCGTGTAGAAATGAGCGGCATCAATACCATATGTCTCTTTTCCACTCAATCTAAAGTTTTCAAATACATCGGCCAAGAGTAAAGTATCGATTTTCAAGTAAAGATCAGAATATTCACCCAACGATTTACAGTTAAACTTATTCCAAATAAGCTGAGCAAACGCGTAGTTTTCTTCCGAAACAGTTTCACCCTTTAAAGAGCTAAAGAATGAACTCCTTGACGGTAAACTAGTGTCGTCTAACACCTCCATACTAGTAACATATTCGTATGGAAATATCCCTTTCCGAGAAGCGAGTTTAAACTGTAAATCATCGGTGAAATACCGTCTCGTTACAAGCTTTGACTCGTCACTAAGTAATAGCGACATTTTGTCCAGCGAAAAAGGAATAAAGTTGTAAGTGTCTATAAATCTTAGTTCAACATACTGTCTTTGGTTATAACGTATAAAGCTTGAAAATCCTTTGTATCGTTCCATGTTCACTGCTAATAGTTTAATGTTCGTTCTGAGATTTGTCCCAACATCCCCTCCCTTCCTATGCAGTTCTCTAATTATGAAATGACCATCATAGGCTGTCAAATTATGGAATGCTACCGGCAAGATAGAAATTTTACGATACTGTAAGTTACACAATTGATGTGCTGATCCCCTGTAAACACCCGTTAAATGACAATGATCGCGAACTTTAATTTCATTATCTGCAATTTCCTTCTCACATATGTGACATAATGTAGACGAAAGAAATTCATTTTCTTGCTCAACAGTTAATGCTAACATTGGTTTCGTATCAAAATAATAGGGCGCAAGCGTGTCCACCAAGTTATACATCTCATCTACGAACCATTTTACACAATCACTACCTCGATAGAGTTTGAAAGAGCACAAATCTCTGTCAAAACTACAGTGTAAATAATATGCTACGCTGTATGGCACATGTTCGTGAATTGGAGTTGAATGTGAGGTGACATCACTTGGAAAACAAGTAGACACAGGTTTCAGTATGCATTCTGTGTCAGCATACACAATAAAAGGCACTGGCTCTTTAACCTTATACTCGGTAAAGTACACTAGCCGTTCGCTATCCGAAGGCATTATACTTTTGCCCACCGGAAATTGTATACAGTTATTAGTATGCAATGCTAATTTTTCCTTATTAGAAAAGTAAGACAAACACCGTCTGCAAATATAAATTCTATTATGGTTCTTCGTAAGAGATGAGCGCACAAGACGTGGAAGATTCTTAATCAAACAAAAGTGATACTTCTCACTGTCGCCAATCTGAAGCATTAGAAGATCTACGATCTTTTCACACGTTTTATGTGAAATGTACAAAGGTACAAGAGTAAACTCTTTTTTGTCATCATTCCGTCCTATGCACACCCAGTTGTTCTCGTCATACTGCGCTCCGAATACATTCACGGAGATTTCGTTTTGATCTTCAAATTTTCTCATGTATCTCATTTCCATCGGGATTGGTATGTCTTTTAAATTTAAAATTGCATTATAATGTGGATAAGAAGAAATGCGATCTACATGATGTTTAGCTGGAACTAAGCCAGCAACTACACTCCACGCAAAGCAAGCATCTCGTGTGTTCCGCAGATTAATAACTGCTTTCTTGTTTCGAATTGCTGTAGGCAACGTTAGACTAGTTGGCGACTTGCCCACGTGAAAACCTACATTTTTATTAATGTTTATCCGCAATTCGCGAATTCGTAGCAGAGACCATCCCGAATCACGAGCCTCGAACTCTGATAATTTTTTCAGAATCGGTCTCGTTACATGTTCGTTGTACCATTCTCTTAAATTAGTACCGTCAGTAATTTCAGCGTTCCTTGAATGAAAATAATTGTTATCGATTTTATCGTGAAGGACATGTTGTGTGCAGAGAACGGTATTTACTTTTAATGCTTGTGTCTTGAGTGCTTCCTTCACGTATTTATTAAACCACACGTAAGATTTATCTAGGAACTCTTCGGGGAGTAAGAAATCATTGTTAACATTTACCACCGCTAGTGTGTACACTCTGCGCCGAAAAGCTTCCTCGATTTGTTTACACTGGAAAGCAGACAAATCTTCTATCTGAAAAGTTAGTCCATTAACAGCGCGAGCGTGAAAATAAATTTCTAACATCTGATTACGCATTTCCTCTAGCTCGTTAAGATTTTCAATCAGCTTGAACTGAGCTTCTTCTCGCTCGTCGCTAGGTTCGAACCGATATGAAATTAGTATTGATCCATTTACCTCCCTCATAAACGCGCGAATGCGTTCAAACGCTCTATCGAAATGAGTTTGCATTCTACCCGCATCTTCATCTGTCTGTAAATTAATGTCTAGTTTCCTACGTTTGCTGCTCGACTCCATGACTACAAAAAAAAATTACGATTTGGTGCTAAATTTTTCAGCAATCTCAAGACAAGTCCAGCAGTTGCTGTAGCAACGACTTATCAAGAATGTACAATCTGTCATTACACAGTATAACCATCGAGCTAGGTCACTACCTTCTGCATCGCGTGAACAGTGTACAGCTTCGCTAGGAAACTCCTCCTGAAGCTTCCCTAGCAATGTATTACGGTAATAGGAAATGTTATTTGAATTTTGTGACGAAAAGGAAAATTCAATTTTATAAATTTCTTCGAATGTATTATAGCCAAGAAATAAAAGAAAATGTTCATTACTTGAAAGTTCACTCAAAAGAAATCGCACTACAGCAGCTGTCACTTCCTGCTGGCTTTCGTAAGCTTTACTCAGGTTCGTCACATATACTGTATAACTGAAAAGAGAACCCCCTCTGTTCCATAGTTCAATACAATTAGCACTCACTTCTTGTTCTTGTTGTGCGCTCAGTTGTCCCGCTTCATCTTCAACAGGCTGTGAAGTAGCGACCACATCCTCCTCTCGATGTACTTGAAGACGACGACTCTGTATGCTTGGATATGCTTGATGTTCAGTTCCTGGTTTAATCTCAACTTTCTTCCACTTCATCATATTACCACCTCGAACCTGAAAAGACAACACCACATACTATTTTCAATTAACAATACAATTATGCGAATACGGCGAAAAAGAAAAAAAAATTACATTAAGAACGAAAATACTCTCTGCATACTTACTTAGTTAAAATAGGTGTCGTAACTGATGACATTCTACTGTAGGAAGCACACTTGATGGTAGCCCCTCTCCATGCCTCTGTACATCATTTTCAAGTTGTTTTTTAAAGAATTTATTTCTTCTATTTCTTCTGCTGTAAGTTTTGAGAATTGCGCCGGCAGGAAAACACTCACAGTCTCCTCATCTTCCCCTTCTATATCAACGATTATTTTCCTCCCAAATCTTGTTTCTACCGCTCTCAGCGCTTTAACCTTAAATGGATGGTTAAGTTGCAACTCACTTAACTTTCTATTATGATATTGTGGTGCCTTGGCAATTTTGTTTAATTTCATTAACATATCCATTCTGTTGAAACTGTTATATCTTTTTAAAATTAACAAACTAAATAAACTTACACTTACTGAAGAGGAAAGAAAAGTAGTAGTAGTAGAGAACTCTTCCAACTAGATGATAGTTTTCATGTTGCGCTCTGCTCCTTAAATACTCCCTGCCACCACCTTCACTCCTCACCAGTAGGCTGGACTTGACACTAGTTCACCTTCACTCAAAATTACAACCTACAAAAAACATCCTGTTCGTGACAGAGATAACCTTCAACAAGTTAGAAAGCGGATCTTGCCTAGTAACAGCTGCACTGTAGCACTCCTTAGTGTTTCCCCCTCACCCCTCTAGTAAGAGAGGAGTGAGGGATCATTTTTTTTTTTTTTTTTTTTTTTTTTTTTTTTTTTTTTAACATAAACTAACATCCTGTTCAGCTTTCACCAGCAAGTGACCTATTAAAGCAAATCCAGTTGCCACATAGTTACTGTACCTTGGACACAAGAGTAACCTTTCAAGAAAATTAATTACCTCTTACATAAAGACCTCTGAGTGTGTTGTCCTTGTTCTACATGTGGTTGACCCCCTTAGCCAGTGAAAGCTACTCCAGCAAAATCCAGTCACAGCACCTTGCCCCCCCACACCTTTCAAGAATTAATTACCTCTCGCATTAAGACCTTGAAGTATGTGTAGTTAACATTCCACACACGCCTTGCCAAGTGAGAGGCCCCTTCAGGGAGTGAAGCGCACGGGGGCATGCGCAGTGGCTGCCGCTGGTCCAGAATTCTTGTCTCGAAACTCTGGTCCAGAATTCTTCTAGATAATCTACTAATAATAATAACAATATTCACGTCAGGATAAGCTACTGCGACCAGCATAGACAAAAGAGTTATTGTCGTCAAGATAGACGCCAAACCAAGGGCCACCACAATAGTGCAGGTCTATATGACTACTAGTTCAGCGGATTATGCAGAAATCGAAAGAATATACGAAGAAGTAGAAGATTTAATACAGTATGTAAAAGGTAAAGAGAATCTAATAGTGATGGGAGACTGGAATGCAGTGGTTGGCCAAGGAAGAGAAGTTAATACAGTAGAAGAATTTGGACTGGGACAAAGGAATGAAAGAGGAATTAAGGTGGTTGAATTTTGCACTGATCATAATTTAGTCCTTGCCAATACTTGGTTCAAACGCCCCAAACTACGGCTGTATACGTGAACGAAACCTGGAGACACTGGAAGGTATCAAATTGACTTCATTATGATTAAGCAGAGATTCAGAAACCAGGGGTTGGATTGCAAAACTTTCCCAGGAGCAGACGTGGACTCCGGCTACAACTTGTTGGTCATGAAATGCCATCTGAAGTTGAAGAAATTGAAGAAAGGACAGAATGCAAAAAGATGGGATCTAGAAAAGTTGAAAGGCAAGAGTGTGAGCGATTGTTTCAAGGAACATGTTGCACAAGGACTAAATGAAAAGGCTGAAGGAAGCATAATACAGGAAGAGTGGATAATAATGAAAAATGAAGTCAGTAGGACTCCTGAAGTAATGTTAGGAACGAAGAGACTATCAACTAAGAATCAGTGGATAACTCAGGAGATACTAGACCTGATTGATGAACGACTAAAATGCAAGAATGCTAGAAATGAATGGGGCAGAAAAGAATACAGGCGATTAAAGAATCGAGTGGATAGAAAGAGCCAGGTAGCTAAGAAAGAATGGCTGAAGGAGAAGTGCAAGTATGTAGAAGGTTGTATAGTCCTGGGAAAGATAGATGCTGCATACAGGAAATTAAGGGAAACCTTTGGAGAAAGGAAATCTAGGTGTATGAATGTTAAGGGCTCAGATTGAAAGCTACTTCTAGGGAAAGAAGACAAAGCAGGAAGATGGAAGGAACATATCCAGAAGTTGTATCAAGGTAAATATGTAGATAATTTGGTTCTGGAAGAAGAAGAAGCTGTGGATGCTGATGAAATGGGAGACCCAATTTTGAGGTCAGAGTTTGACAGAGCTGTGAGCGACCTAAAGAGGAACATGGCACCTGGATTTGATGACATTCCCTCTGAATTACTGACTGCCTTAAGAAAAACCAGCATGGCAAGGTTATTCCATTTAATATGTAAGATGTGTGAGACAGGGGAAGTCCCATCCGATTTTCGGCAGAATGTTGTCATACCTATTCGCAAGAAAGCCGGCGCTGACAGGTGTGAAAACTATGGCACACTTTAGTTGAGTATCTCATGCCTGCAAAATTTTAACACGTATTATTTACAGAAGAATGGAAAGACAAGTAGAAGCTGAGTTGGGAGGAGATCAATTCGGCTTCAGAAGAAATGGAGGAACACGTGAAGCAATCCTTGCTTTACGTCTGATCTTAGAGGATCGAATCATGAAAGACAAGCCCATGTACATGGCATTCGTAGATCTGGAAAAGTCATTCGATAATGTTGATTGGACCAAGCTATTTAAGATTCTGAAGGTGGGATCAGATACTGAGAACTAAGAATTATCTACAACCTATATCAAAATCAGTCTGCGGTGATAAGAATCGAGGGCTTTGAAAAAGAAGCAGCAATCCAGAAAGGAGTGATGAAAGGGTGCAGTTTGTCCCCCTCCTTTTCAATGTTTACTTAGATCAGACAGTAAAGGAAATCAAAGAGTAATTTGGAAAGGAAATCACAATCCAAGGAGAGGAAATCAAAACCTTGAGATTTACCTATGGTATTGTTATTTTATCTGAGACTGCAGAAGATCTCGAGAAGCCGCTGAATGGTGTGGACGGTGTCTTGGGTAAGGAGTTCAAGATGAAAATGAATGTCCAAAACAAATGTAATGGTGTGCAGTCGAACGAAGGCAGGTGATGCAGGAAATATTAGATTAGGAAATGAAGTCTTGTAGTAGGTGAATATTGTTACTTGGGTAGTAAAATAACTAACAATGGCAGAAGTAAGGAGGACATAAAATGCAGACTAGCACAAGCAAGGAAGAGCTTCCTTCAGAAAAGAAATTTGCTCAGTTCAAACATTGATATAGGAATTAGAAAGTTGTTTTTGAAGACTTTCGTGTAGATCGTGGCATTGTGTGGAAGTGGGACGATAACTAGCTCACAACGAAGGAGAATAGAAGCTTTTGAAATGTGGTGTCACAGAAGAATCCTGAAGGTGAGATGGATAGATCGAATCACGAATGAAGTGATACTGAATCGAATTAGTGGAGTGATAGGACACATCTTAGGACACCCAGGACTTGTTCAGTTGGGTTTTGAAGGAAATTAGGTGGTAAGAACGGTAGGGGTAGACCAAGGTATGAATATGACAAGCACATTAGAGCAGACGTAGGATGCAATAGTTACGTAGAAATGAAAAGTTTAGCTGCATCGAACCAGTCTATGGACTGATGACTCAAACAACAACATGTATAGGTACTTTAAGGGAGAAACGGGTTACAGGAAGGTAAGTCCAGATATCATTAAAAAAGCAAGGAGAGCGTGTATGCGAGGATACTGAAATACACACTGAAATTTACGTAAGTTATGACAAAGATATTTACAAAATAGTACAAAACTTAAAAACCGGTTGGAATTTATAAGATTTCTAAGGATATACAGAAGGCAATTGGTTGAGATAGAGTTCTGAATTGCTTACTCTATGAATAGGGAGTTGTTAGTGCAGCCCCAGTGCACGAAGGAATGGGTCGTGAACATAGAGCGGATAATTATAAGCTAGTGTTGCATGTAACCTCTGGGAAAGCATATTAGATGCGCTTCTGATTTTGCTGAGTTTGTGGACGTCGGTTTTTGTCTAAAATAAGTGGGACTCAATTTTTTAGTATTTTATCAAGATATATAAGATATTTCAATTTCAGGTTGTTAAATGAACTGCATCTTTAACGACTAATTTAAGGCTGTTGTTATGGTATATCATGGGACATTGCTGACAGTTGGAGTAAACCAAGGGGTGACTGAATGGAATAGAATTAGAGCAGGTGAAGCATTATGGGAAGCTTTAATGATTAGGAGAGGTTTCTAAAAAGCAGTGTCACTGGATTTTCACGTTATGTATATAAATGATATGAGCAAAAGAACTGTAATCCAAGTTAAGGATTGTGAGCAACTGCAGAAGGACCTCAACCATATTGCAAGATGAACAGCAGAAAGTAGTATGATGGTGAAGAGGATGAAAAGTCGGTTTCCATGTTTCACCAAGAATAAAAGCCCTCTCAGTTTTAATTACTGTGCTGATCTTGGCGTGAACGTCCCTAATGGGGTTCATTGTAAGTTGATAGGTGTTAATATAAGGAAAGAACTGCGTTGGAGTAATCACATGAACGGGTTTATGTGTTAGTTGACAAGTTGTTTTACGTCGCACCGTCGTCTTATGGCGTCGATGGGATAGGAAAGGGCTATGAATGAGAAGGAAGCGGCCATAGCCTTAATTACGGGATTATACAGGGCGCCAGGAAATGTTCTCCGCAGCGCCTAGGTGCTGCTGTGCGAGGTTGCATCAGCAGTTAAGTTGACAGCACGGCTGCTGCCGCTTGGATCAAAACAAAAAACAAAAAAACAGTAAACTTTGAACTCACCACAGCAATTCATAACAGATGCTGGAAGTGTCGTCCTTGTGTTCGAAGACAGACTTCAACACGTCTACACATATTGTCGAAGACTTTCACTAAAGTTTCTTGCGTAATGGACTGCACATAAATAATGATATTCACTTTAGGTTCGTCAAACGTTTTTGGATTATTTTTGTACATCTGCTTGTCGCTGGTACATCGTGAACTAAGCCGGTCGCACGAAATTTACTTATCAAATCCCGAACAGTTTCACGGTTTGGACACTTTGAATGAAGAAACCGTGCCTGAAATTTTAGTTTAACATTTTCTGTAAACCGATCGCCTCCGCGAAAAACGTATTCCACCAAAAAGCTCTCTCTTCAATAGTAAACATTACTGCCTATATTCTGTTGCACTATTTCAATAATCTGTCTGAACGTTCGCTTACTGCAATACAGTCATACTGACGATTTCGACAGCCCACAGCTAACACGTGTGGCTTTTCCTGTACTGCTACCCTGTTGACCTTGGCCTGTCGGCGAGCGAGCGAGGGTGACAGATGTGACACCGTGTTGCCAACTAAACTGCTCATGCTACCTTACTCAGCAGCACGTAGGCACTGCGGAGAATATTTCCTGGCGCCCGTTATATAAATGACACGGGTCACTTCCTATGTTCATGGGGATATTTAGGATTTTCAGGATGTACGATGGGCGTACTATATTGTTTTACACTTTACTTATTTCTACCCAAATGAAGTACATTGCACAACATAATCTCGTTGCAACTGTATGCACTTTTGCCATCGATGCGTCAGTCTCTCCAGACCTTCCTGAAACCATTCTTTCGGAGTGCTGCGAACCCATGCTTTGACAGCTGTATTCACTTCTGCAAAATCCGCAAAACGCGACCACGCAGAAGTTTCTTCATGTTCGCGAACAGCCGATAATCAGTTGGTGCCAAGTCGGGAGAGTATGGTGTGTGTGTGTGTGTGTGTGTGTGTGTGTCAGCACCGTGAATCCCTTTTGATCAATGGCAGCGGTGGCCTCATGTCTCTTCACCAGTCACAAGCCGAGCCATGAAGTCGGCTGGATCATGATCACGGCGTTGCAAAAGTTCTCTGAACACGTCCACTCACCTCTGCTTTTCGTCTGTATTTCGTCTGTAGGCACCCACGTGGATGACACCTTCCCCAACTGTAAGTGGCCGTGCACGATCCACTGTGTGGTGTTCCGGCTAATCCCCGTGGCTGCCTCCATTTCCATAAATGTGATGCATTTGTTTCTTTGGATGTACTGTTCGACCCGGGCAACGTTGGCTGGTGTTAACACTGTCACATTCCTTCCAGAACTGGTTCCCTTGTCCACCGATGTGTGCCCTGTTTTCCAAACTTCCACCCAGTTGTAAACTGTTTTCCGTGACGGCGCATGTTATCCACAGACTGCCAACAGGCGCCGATCAGTTTCTGCCGTGGTCACGCCTTCTTTCCATAGGAACCAAGTCGTATAGCGCTGTCTCTGGCGGTTGCTTTTCATGTTGTCTGCTCCTACGCTGACAGTGTTGTTATGAAATGGCTATGACGAGTGCAGTCGTTGGCCCTTGTGCGTGTGCTGCTACTAAACGGTGGAACAAGATACTAGTTACATGTCACCACCTTCAAAAGTGAAATGTGAACCATACCCGGACGTAAAAAAGTAAAGTGTAAAACAATACAGTACGCCCCTCGTAAAAGGGAGTGTGTAAAAATCATTGGTAAGATCTTTATTGAAGTATGGCTTCAGTACATGGGGCCTAAGCTGGAATTACTTGATTCAAGAACTGGAAAACATCCAAACTAAAGCAGAATGACTTGTCCTGTCTGAGTTCTGACAATAGAGGAGTGTTACAAAAATGTTGGAAACTTTGAGCTGGGAAGACTTAGGAGTGAAGGCCGAGCAGCTCGTCAAAAGGTATAATATTGAATAGAGGTTTTAAAAGTAGGAAAGATCGTAATAAGAAGTTAAAGTAGAGCAAATGTTATTTTATAGGAAGGGGACTTAGGGATTGGAATAATTTACACATTGGCAACAAATTTCCCCAAGTTCTTCGAAATCATTGAAGAAAGGGCTATATAAACAAGTAATAGGAACTCTGTCTCCTGGGTTACAGTCGTAAATAACGATCAGTGGTGATTTATTTATTTATTTATTTATTTATTTATTTATTTATTTATTTATTTATTTATTTACTTATTTATTTATTTATTTATTTATTTATTTATTTACTTATTTATTTATTTATTTATTTACTTATTTATTTATTTATTTATTTATTTATTTATTTATTTATTTATTTATTTATTTATTTAGGTTTTTCCGCTATTTGCTTTATGTCGCACCAACACAGATAAGTGTTATGACAACGATGGATAGGAAAGGCTTAGGAATGGGAAGTAAGTGACTGTGGCCTTAATTAAGGTACAGCCCCAGCATTTGCTTGGTGTAAAATGGGAAAACGGGGAAAACTATCTTCAGGGCTGCCGACAATGTGGCTCGAGCCCACTATCTCCCGGATGCGAGCTCACAGCTGCGCGCCCCTAACCGCATGGCCAACTTGCCCGGTTAGTTTATATTATGACACTGAATGATTGTAATCTATGTGGCTAAACTCCCGCACGGTGCATATCTTCATCAACAATTAGAGAAATTATACATTAATTTTAGGCAAAAAAGAATATGGTACGGTCGTTGACAAGGGTTACCTGATAAGATTGGAAGAGTTTGAAAAATTTGTTCCTAGTTACCCACATGAATTCCGAGGAAAATTTCCAATATTACCATTTTTCTGTTTTCTAAAACATCAAGCTCAAAACTCCCTGCCTATAATCTTGATTCATTTTACAGTCATTTCGAAAAACATTTTTTTGAATATTACATAAAGTACCGTTTTGTTCGCATTTAACTTTTATTTCTCAATTAGTCACGAAGCAGTCATTTACCACTTCTTTGTAAATTACATATACCACGATATTTATCACGAACACTTTGTAAATTTGAAATGTCTTTTAAATATCCCCTGTCGTTTACGCTATTGTCTCTTCCAGAGTGTTCTTAAATAAACAATGATTTCACTTCAGTTCAGACCCGCTGAGCTGGAAGGAAAGCCACCACCACAATAGAACTGGCTAAAACACAAGATTTCATTTTAAAAGTTGTTATTTTAATCCTATTCTGGAAGCAATTTGTTATGGAATGCCACGATTCTAATTCTGAAAACTTCCAATTACATTTGCCATCAAAAAAAGATTATTCTTGGGTAACAAGCTTTTAGCCGATTGCCACCTGTTGACGAAGTACGCAAACCAGTCTGGTCGTCTAACATCATTCAAGGGCATTCTAATGATCACTAACAATTAACATGAGTTTGAATTGTTTTAGTTTCCGAACCAGCAATGATTTTATATGACGATTTTTATATATCTATAAATGTTTGAGTATTGAACGAGAGAGTCTCTTTAGTTGACTTAAAACACACCAAATCAGAGGAAATATTTCGGACAGTGTATTTTCAACAATTTAAAACCTTTTCCTCGTCAGCCGATGACCTTAGATGTTAGGCTCCTTTAAATAACAAGCATCATCATCATCATCATCAAAACTTTTACTTTTCCTGAAATGCAGATAGGAGCTTTTAACGTTAGTGTCACAATCTATTTTGGAGTGCAACCAGTACCATCTGAGGAAAAATTAAGTGATTTAAGGGTCATCTCACACTTTCCGTTTTCGTGTATGGAAGTAAAATACTGGTCCGTTAACGCATCCGCGGTGTTATTTCTCACTTTGTGTAGATAAAATAAGTATTGTAAATTGGATTTATGACATCCTTGTTAGGACTCCTCTTAGCGGCAGTTCTACAATATTCTTGGTTATGGGATTGTGATAAATCGACCGTAACAACAAATCGTCACATCCATCCTTACGGAACACATAGATTTAAATCCAAATATAAGATTTCCGACCTTCCAAACAACATTAAAACTTGAGTTAATTCCAGTCAAGTAATAAAGATCCTAGTGGCCCCAAGGTACAAGACATAGCTGACGAGATTTTTTCTTGCCTCCGGAGTGAAGATACAGTAAATGAATGATTCCGGAATCTTACCAGAATTAACTTACTGAGGATGCTGGTATATTTTATTCCTGTGTCCGGGTTCCAAATCTCGGGGCCTCATTGTGCTGAACAAGCAACATAAATGAAAACTTAATTTCCTTTAGTGACCTAAACACTATCATGTTCGAATCTCTTAAATTGTTGCTATAAGTATTCGTGGCGACGCATCAATGAAGTCAGTACAAAAGACTACATAGATGAGTAATTAAATTCCCTCGCAGAAGGAATTTGTGACTGACATGCCACCAACTGGTTGGATATGCGCATCACGGAAAAACTGACTGGGTTATTGCGACGTTCACCGTTAAACCACTGTATATGTACAGAAATCAAAGACCTCAAGGTTCCATCTGACTGTGGATTCAGATACTTACACATACTCAAAACGTAACTCGATACATATGGAATTCCAAGGATTGCGGCTAGATTGTTTATCAGAAATGCTCAGATATGTCATGCACACTATCTACCGAACGCGAACTTTCTTTAGGAATTGGTTACATTTTACACAAGCTAGATATAAGTAGTGAGAAATTTAGCCATGGTATTGACAGAAGGATCTGTAGGCTGTCTGCGTACAAAATTCACCACCAACACCACTATTTAGAAAGATCCTGAAGTTAAAAGTTATTGTGAATCAAACTATCCAATGCCCTGACGCATGTAAAATACTGTAGCCAAATTGTGACTTATCACGACTTTGTAACTGCCTGGCAAAGTGGATTCCAAAATTAACCCTAAAAAGACTTAAATCATCACATGTGGTAACAACAACTCCAACACACATTGAATGTGTCCCCAACTTAATATTATGTTGCAAACACAAAATCAGTGCTGAAATAATGAGTAAATAATTCACGCGTTACATTTCACGAATAAATCTCGTGGTCAGATGATGTAAAAATACATATCCTCGTAATCCCTCCTCCCTTTGCAAAGAGTCCAGAGATTTCTACCTGTGGCTACGAAAGTGAATATGATCAATTCTCTAGTAACGGTCAAGGTTAGATAATTGCAATGTTGTGTACAGTGAACTAAATTCAAAACTAGCCAGTAATCAGCATGTAATTCACATAATAATCATTCATTTCAATATCTGTGTAACATCGTGTTAACATACCTCTACGCTGAACTTCAGTGTCAATACTAAACCTTCAGACGGGGAGGCAACATCATAGCCAATGTACAATGCTATGTAAGCCTTCTACTCAGTACTTAACAGCCAGATTTACGAAGCGCTACGTGATTCACGAACTTAACATTGTGCCTTTCAACAGAACACCCTGACTATCCCTCGCCAAGAAACGGTTCTGCTACTCCTCCTCCATATGAAGAGTACGTTTCCGAAACCCGATACCAAAGCAGTTACGGAACCGGTATTTTAAAAACAATGTAAGAAATATTAAATTAAATGGAAACTCCAGGCAAGTTTATTATTAGTATCAGTATTATTAAAGTCGAATTTCTGTTGACGTTTTGTGCTTGTGAGCGGTGTGTTATGGTTAACCATAACATAGTTTGAGAGAATCCATAGTCTTAACTAAGTCTAGCAATACGAGGTAAATAATAGACAAGGCGGCAACATGTCGCATTCCATCTCGCCTGCGACCTCTTACCACAAGCTCATAGAAGCCTCCCTTGGTGTTCTGGCAGATGCTGGAAACTTTCTGCAATTGCTAAAGTTAGAGCTTGTGCCTCGGCTTTTCTTAGCATGCGTGTCCTTTGTTTTCTGGCTGGAGCTGTGGTTGGACCGGATTAAAGTGCTGAGTGGCTGGGGAGTTCGGAAGGCGAGTGAAGGACACTGATCAGCTACGGGCGCTCCCATCGATCTTCTGTCCAGGTTAAGTAACGGATGGCGTTTCCAAACCCTCAGATGTATTAGTCGCCCCCGACTACCTTCTATCACCCTTCCCACAGTCGGTCACCGGAACGGTACCACTGCATCTTTTCACGAACATTAGGAGTATTCATTTTCACTTCATCATTTACTTCCAATTGATCGTTTTCTGGAGAAGCCATAGAGCGAATATTTGGTCATGGAATACTTCGACCTACGTTGACCTATTCGAACCTGTAACACAAATCATATATTTGTATATACCAGCCTTATCAGTTCATATAACGTACAAACGACGATGTGATTCCCCGCTTCTGCAGCTTTCCTAACATCATGACAGAAATACTCGATCCGACAATACCTTCTTCACAGCCTTATATACACAGGTCTACCACGTGTGACAACCACTTCGAAGTTGTTAAATCCCGTGGGTGGAATAGAATTCCTAATGATGCCAGGGCTCAACAAAGCACAATTCTTAGGTTATGAGAAATTACATCGGATGAGTATTCCATCCCATTTCAGTCTTGTAACAATGATTGGGATCCTAACCATACTTACTTATGCATTGTAATACCTATTTCACTGGGTCGGTAAATTACTCAATCACATATATCAACTCTGTCAGTAAAATAGTTTAATCTCAATAAATACTCGTGGATTCGAACCACTTATATTACATTCAGTTCATATACGTCTGAATAACACATTTCTAAATTATTTCATTAAACAATAAAATGCTTAAAAATTTAATGAATTTAGGCACACATTATGACAAATTGAGCACAAATAGAAAGAGCTGATAAAGATCACACACATTAGAACGCAGCCCAGGATCTCCACAACAATCACCGAATGTAACGTTGGTCAATTCGACGTTACTGCACACTTCTTGATTACACTTAATTATCAAAATTGCACCCAATAACTCACAAGTCTTTTAAAGTGAGAACTGTTAGGAATGTAAATTCAACCAACATTGTTAATCAAATTCAAATAAACAATACCCACAAATCGCTATTATAACTTACTCTATGGAAAATCATACTGTAATTCATCGAAATCTCACAGTCAATTAGATCACCTTCACTCCACTGCAGTAGGGATATACTTCTAACATGTTTCACACAATAATTGGGCATGAACAAATAATAATTAGGGACATGGAAAATAATCATCCAATTCACCAGTTACTTATGAAATAAGGCACTCCTTGGTAGCTATGCACAACACACGACGTGTCAGAAATACCTGAAAACTACTCAGTAAGGGAGAAATCACACCCCGTTTAATTCGCAGCCAAAATGTGTGAAGTTACTTAACCTCCTAAATTCATAAAGACTATTCAACTCCAGGTCATAATGAAACTTTGGCGCTCCTTTCACTACAATGGGGACATAAAAAACTTGCTAATTCCTAAATAAACTACCCATGGCATGTCGAAAAGTCATACACATCAGATTTCAACTCTCTGACCTTTATTTGATGAATCAGTAATCACCTCAACACAATAACATGATGATCCACACGACTTATCCGATATTTCTAGTCAGTTATTCTACCCAAAACAATCACTGCTGAAACGACATTACATCTGCAACATGATCTTAATAAAATTCACTTTATCACATCACTCACACACACTGCAAATGACCCCCGCTGGCACTTGTAAACAAGAATTTGGACATTAATTCCTTGAATAATTTCACTATGGAAGATAATTAATACTTCTGGATAATTCTGAACACAACACAGTGTGTGAGATTGACTGTGAGATTTCGATGAATTACAGTACGATTTTCCATAGAGTAAGTTATAATAGCGATTTGTGGGTATTGTTTATTTGAATTTGATTAGCAATGTTAGTTGAATTTACATATCCTGTATCCTGTATCCCTATCATGTTAACGTAACAATAATAAAAATACCATTAATTAATTTACGACTATGAAAAGAAATTAAATTTACATCATGCAATTAGCATCAAACCTGAGATCCCGTCTGATACCTATGCTCAAATTATCACTGTAAAACTGCATGAAGGCGTAAAACATACATGTAATAAATAATAACCATGTATAATCAACGTTGCAACATACTAAAAGCGGATATTGAACTAGGTACTCTCAGATTGTTCCACTCAGAAGATCACCGTCGTAGAACATAACGTCACATTAAAAACATTAATGGACACACAACTTCTTTACACATAATTTATTTACATCTGGGATTTTCAGTCCACTCTACGAGCATCGAAGGAAAACACGCAGAAGACGACAGTTCCCTCTACAGCTGTTGTTTCTACACATCGTCAGCCAACCTCGGCTTAGATAATGTCCATATAAACTGACCTATCTGATGCGACTAGCCGACTTTCAATTCAATTAATTTCAGAATACTTAAAAACAAAAACAAAACACAAGATTATACACAAAAGGAAGAGAAAATACCCACTCACATAATATACTGAAATATAATTAATTTCGTGTGGCTATTGCTAGCCGAGTGCAGCCCTTGTAAGGCAGACCCTCCGGTGAGGGTGGGCGGCATCTGCCATGTATAGGTAACTGCGTGTTATTGTGGTGGAGGATAGTGTTATGTGTTGTGTGTGAGTTGCAGGGATGTTGGGGACAGCACAAACACCCAGCCCCCGGGCCATTGGAATTAACCAATTAAGGTTAAAATCCCCGACCCGGCCGGGAATCGAACCCGGGACCCTCTGAACCGAAGGCCAGTACGCTGACCATTCAGCCAACGAGTCGGACATATACTGAAATGAAACTCTTCCTCTCAAAGCGGCGGCTCTATCTACCTTATTTACATGGTGACATTATTATTATTATTATTATTATTATTATTATTATTATTATTATTATTATTATTATTATTATTATTATTATTATTATTATTATTATTATTACCTTTAATGCTAATATGGATAGAATGCTCATCGCACTGCGTTTGGACTCGACCTCTGAATAGATGGCTCCATCCTTCTACTCCTGCATGGCGTCGATGTCCTTGGAATCAGTCGTCAATGGTTCTTAGTTCCTACCAATCGGGTTACTGATTCTAACCATTCATGCTAACCACGTTCAGTCAGGAACTCGCAATCTTCTCTCTTCAGTGTGTAAAGCCTCAATGGCTAAATGGTTAGCGTGCTGGGCTTTGGTCCTGAGGGTCCCGGGTTCGATTCCCGGCATGGTCGGGGATTTTAATCTCAATTGGTTAATTCCAATGGCTCGGGGGCTGGCCGTGTGTGCCGTCCTAAGAATTAGAATTCATCCTAGGTAGGGCCCCATTCTCACAGACGCGCAGGTCACCTGTACGGCGTCAAGTAGAAAGACCTGCATCAGCCCTCTTCGGAGGCCACACGTCATTGCACTGTAGTGTGTAAAGCGTACCATCACACTATGGACAGTTTGTAGGTATGTACGGGTTACAAATACTTTGGAATATCTATAGTTGTTTTTCCGTGAGTCTGGATTTTTATCAGGGTACACTTACGTGCCTCCTAATTCTAATTCTCAAAATCAAGTACAAAACCGACGCAGGTATTCTCGAGTGGCGAATATATCCCGAACAGTTTTTTTGCTATTTGTTTTACGTCGCACCGACACAGATAGGTCTTATGGCGACGATGGGATAGGAAATGCCTAGGAATGGAAGGAAACGGACGTGGCCTTAATTAAGGTACAGCCCCAGCATTCACCTGGTATGAAAATGGGAAACCACGGAAACCATCTTCAGGGCTGCCGACAGTGGGATTCGAACCCACTATCTCCCGGATGCGAGCTCACAGCTGCGCGCATCTAACCGCACGGCCAACTCGCCCGGTGAACAGTTATTTCACAGTCTGTTTCACGTTTAATCGTATAAACGTTCACGAACAATCGTACTACGGTAACTCTATTAGAATTACCTTCCGTAATTCATACATTCCGAATACACTTAAACATATACAGACCTCAATAGTATAATTGTACGAATGTCGCCGTCAGAATATGTATAACGGAATGTTTATACGGATGCTTGGACGCGCTGGTGGACGGTCGGCTGTTGGAAGTGCTCTCTTTTATCATAGCGATAAATTAGTTAATACCTATTAAAATGGTTAGTTTTATATGTGGGTGTGATCTGTTTAGTGAAATAAATATTCTTGTTGTTGGGTATGTTAGTAATACTTGAGATTGGTGATATGCATATAAATTTTATATTGAGTAGCTCCATTGGTGTTCGGTAGATTACCGGGCGAGTTGGCCGTGCGGTCAGGGCCGCGCAGCTGTGAACTTGCATCCGGGAGATAGTGGGTTCGAACGACATTGTCGGCAGCCCTGAAAATGGTTTTCCGTGGTCCCCCATTTTCACACCAGACAAATGCGGGGTCTATATCCTATATCCCGATAATTGCTTTTTATGTATCCGGCGTTGATCTGGGATAAGTTATTGAGAATTTGCTGTAGGCATCCTCCGTTTTTTAGCATTTAAGGGTAGTCCCACGTGATAGGGAAACTAATAGTAATCTATCTGCTGTAAAAATCACTCTATGTATTTAGTTTTATCCACATTTCAGTTGTTTCCGAAAGCTTGTTTAAATATAGGCACTCTAAGTACAGTTTGGAATTGTAGTGTAGTTAATAGATACGGTAGAATCTTGTTGCATTCATTAAAGTTTGCGTAATTCGTGTTTATTCCTTTCAATATTCGGCAATTAGCGGTAGTTTCATTTTATTTCTGTCAGGGTATAGGAGCATAAACTAACAATATAACACGATTAGGTAGTAATGTACTGCAGTAATTTTATTATTTACTACGTCACTTATTTTATTGCCGTTCGATCCTTCTGCAATATCTCGGTTAGCTTGTAGGAATAAATAGAAAAAAGATTTTTAATAAGGATTTAATTTTAACTATATTTCCTTTGTTTCAGTTAACCTATTTTAGTTAGAATACATCTAAATGCAGTTTAGAATTATTGAAATGTTGTTATATTATTTGAAATTATTGTACTTACTTTAAGATAGGTCACCCTCAATCGGTGTACAGGACATGGTACGTAGGCAAGAGTGTGAAGAAGAATGAGAGTAGTTGCGGAAGACAGGTAGGCTCATGTTTTAAGGGAGTGGGTGGCGGTGGTGATGGTGAGGGGTAGAAGGGCTAAGGGTTTTCCTCAGGGAGTGGTCCCCGGAGAGGTTTCAGTGAGGAATCGGTGTGCGACACTGCAGGTAAATCAGCAGATGGAGGATACGTGATCAGGGAAGTGTTGCAGAGGAGGGGCGGGCCATGGGGGAAGGGAAAAGTAGGAAAGGGAAGCGTAGAGTAGAGGACAGGAAGAGGGAGATCGAGCAGGGTAGTAAGGGGGAGAGAAGGGAGGAGGAAGTAGGTTCTGCAGGCGTCAGCAAAGCTAACGGTGACCAGGAGAGGAAGGGATCCAATGAAGAGGGTGGGGTTTAGGCTGAGGGTATGGGTGACTAAACTGGTAGACACATGGGAAAAGTGTATGGAGGAAGGGGAACCAAGGTGGAGTGTTATCGAGGAATTCCGTTAAGACGGATGTTGAAGAAAACAAAGAGAAGGAGAATTCTTAAGGAGAAGGAAGTAATTTTCCACGTTGGTACCAATAACGTAAGGCAAGCAGGAATAGGTACTGACAGAGTTGGGGGTGTGTTCTATCTGGCTACAGCAGCACGGAAGAAGTTCAAGGAATCAGAGATTGTTACCAGTGGGATACTTTGTAGGAGGGATGCTGACAGGAGGGTGATTGCGGACTTAAATTAGACTGTGGAATGGGTATGTGGGAAATTCTCTTGGTGTATATAAAATGTACAGCCTTTTATTCATCTGGTTAGATTAAAGAGGAGACCGTGTGGCCATAGTCATGCCAGAATAAATGTATCATTAGTCTATGAATCAATTCAGATGCTCTTGCATACACTGTTTAGTGGAGATGGTAGCTATGAGGATGACTGACCCTAAAATAAAAAAGCAAGGTGATGGCAGTAAACATATATTTTTATTACAGTATTAAGAACACATTGGGTAAAAAACGTAATCGTTATCAGTTCTAAAGGAATATAAATTATGATTCCGTTACTAGCTGCCTTAGCACATAGAGGATATCAATGACACTGATTGAGAAATAGCTAGGAGTGTGAAATTAACTGCTATGTCTATTTTAAGGTATATCCTTGGCATATGTATAGTGTAGAATTAGAAAACCACAGAAGTCCACCTTCAAGGCTGTTTAAGGTAAGATTCAATTTTTATACCTCAAGAACGCGAAATTACAACTACAGGACTCATTTGCAGTAACTACATCGCTCGGTGAAGAAAGTCATTTTTCCTGGACAAATTCCATTGTGAGATCACAAATACCGAAAACTGGTATGCTTCTTCCAATCTGCAACAAAAATTACCACGTAAACAACAAAGTAACCTTTTTTATCATATTCTTTTTTTCGACAGTGATAGAAGTCCTTTTAACTCCTGCGTATACAGATTAATTTTAACTCTTACACCATACTTACCAGGTAATATAGTTTCAAGTAATACTT
Organism: Anabrus simplex; assembly: GCF_040414725.1. Taxonomy (NCBI): domain Eukaryota; kingdom Metazoa; phylum Arthropoda; class Insecta; order Orthoptera; family Tettigoniidae; genus Anabrus; species Anabrus simplex. The sequence goes on from NC_090266.1 coordinate 494,809,714, forward strand.
CATAAATGGGCTAAATAGTGCCTTTTCCGGAAAGTGTACTTACTTGTATTTTGTGTGTGACTACATCTTCGGATAACCTGCGAAAGACTACTAATTTTACGGATCTGTAAATCTTAGTTGAACAAATTGTCCTCAGTTATAATTTATAAATTTTGTTAAATCCTCATAAATTTCCATGTTCACTGACAATAATTTTGTCACCAGGATGCTTCACTATACCACCCCATTTCTTATCATGACTTTGTTTGATTAAAAAGTGACCATCATAGGCTGTTATCTTATGAAATGCCACCAGCAAAATCCCAATTCTACAATATTGTGGATTACAAGATTGGTGTGCAGATCCCTCGTAAGCCGCAGTTAACATGACAGTGACAGCGAACTTTGCCTTCATCATTAGTGATGATAATGTAGATGAGAGAAGATAATTTTCTTGCTCAGTAGGTAGAGGTAACATCAGTGTGCTTTCGGAATAATGTGTAAGTCGTTCTATTAAGATGTCTAACTCATCTATGAACCATTTAACAAAATCATTATACATCTGTATAATTTAAAAGAGCATATCTGTCAATGCAATATTATGCATATTATACCATTCTGTATGGCATATGTTCATGTGTTGGAGTAGAATCAGGTGTGTTATTATTTGTGACACGTTGACACAGACTTTTGTAAGCATTTTGTGTCAGTATGTAAAATGTAAGGCACTGTTTCTCTGAAGTCCGTCTTTCGCTATCTGACAGAATTTTATTCTTGCTGCTGGAAGTTGTTTACAATCAACAATGTGTAAATTAAATGTGTCTTCATCATAAAATTACGATACACATCGTCCATATATATATGAATACCACAAATATCACAAAAACGAAAACAGCTTAATTTAGATAGAAAATTAAACGTTTTTTAAAAAAGAAGAAAACGTTTTCACTTGTAAATAAACCCAAAGAAATCAATTTGACAAGAAAACATAATCGATAAATTTCATCCCCCTGTGGTTAACCTTTTCAATGTAAACCTTAATAAAGGAGAAATCCCCATCCTATCGAAAGGCCCTAACCAAAACTTGTCTAACGTGAATAAAATATATATAATGACTAACATGATTATAGAATCTGAAGCTACAATAAATAAAATGCCTTTAGAGAAACAGGACGAAATTAAGTTTGAAATAAAAAGAAAACTAGATAAGATGGGCACAGCCAAAAACGTAAGCAGGAAAACTATTTCCACTAACTCTAATGACGACAAATTTATATCTGAACACAAACAAATCACAGAACTTAAAAATAAAATAATACATAATGACTTAATAATCACAAAGGCAGATAAAGTTTAAGCTACTGTCTTAATGAATAAAACAGATTATGTATCCAAAACTAAATAATTTTTCAATAACAATACATTTAAATAATAAGAAAGACCCTCCCCAAAAATCTAGAGGCAACTAAAACAAACTTTAAGGAACTTAATATTTCTTTTTACAGACCATGCCAAATCTAAATTAATAACCATGAATCCAGGCCTTCCTAACGCCAAAGCCCTTCCAAAAATTCACAAACCTAATATTCGTATCCGACCCATTATCAACTATAGACCCAGTCCACTCTACAAACCATCCCAATTCATTCCAAGCTTCCTAACCAAAAATTATCACTTTCTCTCCAACAAATCCATTAAAAACACTACCGTACTGATTGAGAAATAAAAGGCATTTAACCTATAACATAACCACTCCCTCCACTCTTTTGATATAGAAAATATGTATTCGAGCATACCAATTTCTAAACTTCCAAAATTCATTGAAAATATTATAAGTAAATATAGTTCTCTCGGTAAACTGGAAATACAAGATTTCATTCAGTTTCTAAAATCGGTCATCAACAATAACTTCTTCGTTTTCGACAAAATTATATATCAACAGAATGGACTGGCGATGATATCACCTTCATCAGGAATTTTGGCTAATATCTATTTAGATAACTTAGAACATACAAAAATCAATAATAACAACTTTCCAGATCTATATATATAAAATAACTTGTCCTGACTGACTGACTGACTGACTGACTGACTGACTGACTGACTGACTGACTGACTGACTGACTGACTGACTGACTGACTGACTGACTGACTGACTGACTGACTGACTGATTCATCATCGCCGAGCCAAAACTACTGGACATAAAGAAATGAAGTTTTGGGGATATATTCATATTAAGATGTAGATGCTCGCTAAGAGAGAATTTTTGGATATTCCGTCCCTAAGGGGGTGAAAAGGGGGGTGAAATTTTAAAATGCGTGTATCTATATCTCAAAACTATAAATGTTTACAGATGTAAAAATTGGCATTTAGAATCTTCTTTAAAAATAAGGAAACAGGTATTTTTAAGTTTTCAGAAAATCCCAACAGGAGGAGTGAAAAGGGGGTTGAATGCCTTTAATCAGGATACCGGTACATATATCTCACAAACTGAAGATATTACAGACCTGAAAATTGGTACTTTTGATCTCTTTTAAAAATAAAGAAACACGTTTTTTTGTTTTTGGAAAATCCAATTAACGGGAGGGTGAAAAGGGGGGTGAATTTTTAAAATGAGTGCATCTATATCTCAAAATTTTAAAGTTTACAGATGTAAAAATTTGTATTTTGAATCTTCATTATAAATAAAGAAACACGTATTTTTTGTTTTCGGAAAATCCCAATAGGAGGAGTGAAAAGGGGTGAAAAATGGTTTGAATGCCTTTAATGAGGATACTTATATCTTAGAACCTGAAGATATTACAGACCTGAAAATTGGCGTTTGGGATCTCCTTTAAAAGTAAAGAAACATGTATTTTTTGTTTTTGGAAAATCCAATTAATGGCGGTTAAACAGGAGTGACAAATTGGGGTGAATATTTTGAAAGACAATACCTACAGAATAGCTGAGAAACGTAAAATGTTACAGACGTAAAAAGTGGGTATTTTAAATCTCCTGTAAATGCAAAGAAACATAGGTGATTTGTTTTTGGAAACACTACTTAAGGGGAACTAAAAAGGGGTGAAATTTTAAAATGAGGATTTCTACAGTATATCTAAAAAAACTTAACATATTACAGAAGTGAAAAATGGTATTTGTTATCTCTATTAAAACTAAGGAAACGTGTATTTTCAGTTTTCAGAATTACCACTTGGGTGGAAGGGGGGGGGGTAAAAGTGACTGAAAATGGTGTTGATTTCATTTAATTAGGCTTCTGATATCTCAAAAATAAAGATGTTACAGACGTGAAATTTGATATTTGGAATCTGCTTTAAAAGTAAAGAAACACGTATTCTCGGAAAATCCAATGAAGGGGGAGGGGGTGAGAATTGAAAAATTAATTGACATAATTGTATGAGAATACATACATCTAATAAAAACTAACGTTAAACAGGCGTGAACATTGGTATTTGGATCTCCTTTCAAACAAAGAAAAATGCGCTTTTGCGGCGGGGAAACCATCTTGGGGGGAGGGGGGCGGGAGTGTATAGGAGTTGAATTCCTTTCGTGAGGACACATAAATCAAAAACTGAAGAAGTAAGAGTCGTGATAATTGGTATTTAGAAGATCCTATACTACTAAAGAAACAAGAATTTTTGCCGGAAAATTCACTTTGGGGGGGAGGAGTATGAAAGGAATTGAAAAGAAGTGAATTATTTTTATGGGGACACTTATATCTCAAAACTGAAGGTAATAGGCGTGAACATTGGTGTTTGGAATCTCCTTTAAACATAAAGAAACGCGCCTTCTTTTAATTGTTTTTGGGGGGGGGTAAATAAATTTAACGGCGGTGGGGTGTAAAAGGAGGTGAGACCAATTGATTTTACTGTTCATAATGTACTTATAAGGAGCCCTCGTTGCTCAGGCGGCAGCGCGCCGGCCTCTCACAGCTGGGTTCCGTGGTTCAAATCCCGGTCCCTCCATGTGACATTCGAGCTGGACAAAACGGATGCGGGAAAGGTTTTTCTCCGGATACTCCGGTTTTCCCAGTCATCATTCATTCCAGCAACACTGTCCAATATTTCATTTCATTTGTCATTCATCGATCATTTACCGCTAAGTAGCGGTCTAGCATCTTGCTGTGGGGTCCAGAACATCTATAATAATAATAATAATAATGTTCTGGACCGTCGTCAAATGTGCGGAAACGGGTCCTGGACGGGTAATGACTAACAATGCAGTCCGGCCGCGAGTTCAGTACCGCCAAATCATCCAAGACGACACCACGCCGGATCTCCTGAAGGATTTGATCCCTATTAAAAATGATTATAGGAAAAGATGGCAAAGATTTAGGGACCCAACTGACCGGGTGGAATACCTGGACCTAACCCGGGAAGTACGAAATCGATTGCTGGAAAGAAAAATTGAAAATGGAAGGAAACTTGCCGTAATCTAATAGAAAACGAGTCAGATCGCGAATTTTGGCGGATTCTCGCAGAAAACGAGTCAGATCGCGAATTTAGGCGGATTATATATGTAAAAAATAAGCATTCAATTATAAATTTCAGTATAATACCGTAGCGAAGAACGGGTATCTTGCTAGTATTCTCATATGGGCCAGATATGTGGACGACACATTCGCCATTATGGATGAATTAATCAAGAACGCAGACTCCACTCTTCAATACTTGAATAGTATTGACCCATAAATTAAATTCACACAAGAGTCAGAATCAATAAAGCAATCAATTTCCTAGATATAAACATTATTAGAAATATAGCTGGTCTGTCTTACAAAATATATAGGAAACATACACAAACCGCTAACACGATCCACAAAGATTCCATACATCACCTAATGCATAAACTTGCAGCATACAATAACATGGTATATCGAGCTTTTGCCATACCCATGACAAAGAAAGATCTTAATAACGAACTTAACACCATAAGGGCAATTGCCAAGTTCAATGGGTACAACATGCCGTTTATAGAACAAATAATAAACAAATATAGGTAGCGGCCCAAAACCAAACTCATAAAAGAAAAAGAAAAAACTCCTATTTCAACCACCTTCACTTACAATAACGACGTCTACAAAATTACCAACCTTTTCCGGAAACACAATGTAAGAATTGTATTAAAAACCAACAATAGAACCTCCGAAATTTTACACAACTCTGCATCGATCAATACCCCCAACATCTTCTCCAAATCTGGAATATTTAGACTAAAATATAATGAATGCAGCAGCTCTTACGTGGGTCAAACAGGACGTAACTTTATGATTAGATATTCAGAACATGTCAACGCGATGAGGCACAATAATTTCTCCGCCGTGGGTCTATATATGCATGACACTAATCACAAATTTACCGACATTGAACAAGATATGGAAGTTCTTCAAACAATAAATAAGGGACCCATCATGATTATTACTGAAAGTTGTTGCATTAACTGCGATCAATACTTCAACCCCGATTATAATTTAAACGAAATTTACGAGAAGCCCCATATCCTTTTCCATATTTTAATCAATTGGCTTAAAAATACGAAACTATAGAAAAACAGTTCGATTTTCCAAGTAATCCGCAAAACACACTCCCGTCAATTACCCCCACTACAGGTGCTCCGCTTCCTTCCTTCCCCTTGCCTCCTTTACCGCTGCACACGCACATCGTCCGGCTCCGTCTGTGTAACAAACACGTTCAACATGCTGCTCAAGGTGATTTAATCATCATTCAATTATTCTAATGATTCTAGTAACTTCCATACATTGCTTCCAACGTCTAACTTGGCTAATTTCTCCTTCAGGTTTAAATTGAAGGGGAATTCGTCTTTATTTATATCACGATCTTACATGATCGTAGTAAACTTCCCCAGAACCACCTAATAACAAGTGAATAAGTGTCACTCACATAGACAGCATAAAACAGCACAAATTCACTTATCCCGGATGTACACAGACTGGACTACATAACGAACTGCCGGAATTTTAAGAATTTTATATTACAGCAATCAATCAATTGTAATATAATTTCAACTTACCTCATGTATCATTATAGTAATGTATTTTATAATGTGTTAAAATGTGTTTTAGATGTTTAGAAATATGTATATAATTGTTTAATTTGTACTAAAGACTGATGATGGCACATAGATGCCGAAACTAGTACCATTTGACCATTTGACATGTGATTGAATCACAATAAAACGTCATTGTATTGAATAGGTGGACCTTGAAGGTATTTTAATTTACTGTATTCCCACTTCAATACGGAATGCAACGAAATTCATAACTATAAGTGAAGAAGAGCCCTTAAGCTAACCTGAGACAGAAGAATCTAATGAGATGCCGCCAACTTAGCCGAGATAATATTTGAGTGCTAAATGACTGTCCCAGTGTTCAGTATATGTATTATTTTTAAAATTCTGGCAATAAAGTGTTATAGAAACAGCAGATTACGTTTGCCAACAGCACTATGTATACACACAGCCTGCAAAGTATGTGAACCGTCGATCTACGACCAAGGAATTATTTAGCGTGTGGAAATTTTGATGAAATTTCCACAGCTACCAGCTGACCACCACCTAGGTTCACGATTAGCTTGCAGTCCACTCGTTCAACTAGCATCGTGACCGATGAAGGTAAATTCATTTAAGCCATCATTTAAATTTTCTGTTCCGTAGATACGTGCCGAATATAATGGTAAATTTGTACATCGTTGTGGCAAATAACCAGGACATACAGAGACTGCTTCATTTTCCTTCTAGGATGATCCCAAATTGCTTGCATGTATTAGCAAGAAATGTTAAAATATTTATGTGTCATTACAAAAAGTCTCCATTAGGACTACTTCCATTCCCGAAAATATTATTATTGATAAGTGTATGGTTGAAGGTTCGATGTACAACTGCGCTGTTAGAAAACACATCACATGCTACCAACTTGCAAAGTGATTTATTTCGGACGTCTTCCAGTCAAGTGGCAGCCATAAGAAATACAACGTCTTTTTAAAATTTCAGAGAAGAATAAGTCATATTTTCTTACTTGGAATCAATTTTCTGTAAAAGGAGATGAACGGTGCAGGTACGTGTAAGAGCGTAGTACGCTGTATTAATAGTGTGTAGTTGGCGAATGGGCTATTCTGAAGGATTTTTCTAAATAAATAAAATAAATAAATAAATGATTTTCGATTCTGTATCTGTTCGGCTTCCGAAGACAGTTTGACTACGATTTGTTCCCGTACAATTAGTGCACACCAGAGATGCTCAGCTGGGCGCCCGCTGAGGCTAGCCCAGTGTGGCCGGGCTGGCCTCACGTAAATGTGGGCAGGTTATGTAGCAAGAATACGTCATCGTAAAGCGAACGAACGCACACACTTTGCAGGAAAGCGGAGCAGTGGCGTTGGGTTGTGACTATGAAGCCCTCCTCCACTACTCAGAGAAATGTTCATTGGGGTACCGTACTAAAAGAAGACGCCACAATTGCAAGTAAACCGAGCTTTCACAAAATATTCCGGTTTGATTTATACTGCGGTCGATAAAAAAGGTCAGTTTATTTCCTTAAAATTATACATCCAAATAAAACTAGCACGTTACTTTTTTGTGTTACAATTTACAAAGTTACAGAGTTTAGACGTAAAAGGTAAGATTTGCATATCCTTGGATGGTAATGATGGTATTTCCATTTTTAAATCCTCTTATTCATTCAGCAAAACGTAATTTATATTTACATAATGCAACAGGTTTACTGCTTGATTTGGCATAGTCTCGTAGTGTTATATGACTTTATCTCTTCACTGAATTTCTGAAAATATTGTTTAAAACTTACGTATCAGGCGGCCGATGATAATGGCGAAGTTTCATTGCGAGTGAGAACCTAGGTATTTACTATCGAAGATTAAAGTACAACAATGCAAATGCATCTATCATAAAGATATACAGTATATCTTCAAATAAATAACCTAACTGAAATTATTATCGGTAATCATGTTTGGATTTTTGGTGAGTTTATGAGATAACCAAACCCAAGCACCTATATGCCACATCTTAACTCCGTATTATATTAGAAATATTTCTAAAGCACCTCATAACATATAATAGTGAAAATGGTAATTAATTACGTACAGTACAAAATATCTGAGGTTGTAGGACTAACTCCTTACTGTATCCGGTAAAATATATTGTTACGTGCCAGCCTCGTGGTAGCTCCATTCGGTACTTCCAGGAAGGGACTGATGACTCAGACGACCTGGAATCTCGCAGCCGGCTTGTGGGATGGGGTCGGCCTTTCCGTGTATTGTTCTCGGCGGCCGGCTTACTTGTGAGTCTCTTGGAGATTCGACGGGAATATTCTGCCTCCAGTGACATCGCGAAATTTCTGGGCCAAATCACGCGAGCTATGAAAAGGGAGGCTATCCGCGGACAGTCACTCGATGTTGGATTCGGAGTCAATGTTGGACTGGGAGGGGCTCTGAGGTGGAGTCAGTGTGACGCTCAGTAAGTTTGGGTTCGGTGAATGGACTGAGGGCGACAGAGGTGTTGGCTGTCGCTAGTGTCCCACCGAGGTCTAAACCAAGAGCTGTTGTTGTGGTGTCGGAGAGACCAATGAGTGCATGAGCTGGAGGTGACGGAACGGTAGTCTGTACTGTGTGTTCGTGTAATTCTGTGGACTGAGAATTGCCGTGCGGCAGCGAGGAAATGCGCTGTCGTGAGTGCGAGGATAAATGGACCTGTGTTAATGTTCGCTTTTGACAGTATCGTCCTAATGTTGAATACTGTTGAGCTGCTTAGTTGTTCACTACATGGGACTGTGTGAAGTATTGCACCAAATGTAGAGTCGAACCAACGAATAGTTGTCGTGTGTTGTATAGCCAGCGGCACTGTGTTCAAATTCAGTTGTCTACGCACGGCTGTACGAGGTGACTAGACTTTGGGAAAGTGAAGGTAAGGATTATAGCCGTTCCCAGGTAGCAATCGGCCGGGACTTCCGGGTGTGTCTACAGAAGAGAGATTTTTAAATAGACAGGTAATTAGTGTGGCCATTCATAACTGGTGAGAATTGTTTGTGTTGAAATATGTGTGTGTGTGCATTTATTAAGCCATCATGAGATACATTAGAGTAATGAAACAGATGGAGTTTTATTCATAAAAATATGAACTACAATGAAAAGAAATAACCTATTTCTTACAACGTGAATCGAAAATAACTTGGATTTCTGCCCTCTTTCTTTCATTATTTTCTGCCACCATTTCAAACTCGGGCATCGCTGCAATGATCGAGGACTACTGGGAGAACTTCGCTAAAAATTCACGGCCTGTAACGTAATGACGTCACTTTGGCTGAAGTACACGCTCACCGCCTGCCTGCCCGCTTACAGTCTTGTGCGCCCGCGGGGCGAAATGTCCAACGTGAGCACCTCTACAGTAGACGAACAAATCGGATGTGTACCATGGTCTGTTATAGAAGTCACACGCAAATATTCCGAAGAAGAAACCGACATACTAAATACGGACAATGAATAGTTGTACTTAGACTCGGCGACCAGAATTTCAGACACAAGAAGAAAGGGCTCTTGCTGAAAAATATCAAATAATGTGTGGACTGTGGTTTTTGCTATTTGGATTACCGTTATGTATCATTGCATCTGAACTACGATCATATGCAATAATTATTATAAACACAAGACAAATTTACAAATAGAGTATATAACACCAAATGTAATGTGATATCCTTGATGGAGAATGTTAATTCAAACACATTTGTCATTTACATTGTATGTGTGTTCTTCTTAGTTGTTGTTTAGATTATCATACGTTAACTGATTACATTGTAGTGACAGGTAACTACAGCTAAGAGTGTCTTAGGTGCCAGTTGTAATTAAATTTAAGTAAACAAAATTCAGTTTCACTTTCAGTAAACGTTACACCTACAAATCCTCAAAAAATTAGCAGTGCTGACATCCGAAGAAAATAATATTATCAAAATATAAAGCGCAGAACAAGAAATAACTGAAGATATCTTCTAGACATGTCACTGTAACATGTTTAATATGATAAAACATTGCTTGCTACTAACTCAGGTAAAATAATATGTAGAACTCCTTATCAAATACCAAAATCCCGGAAGCCGACACCACCCTTACCTCTACAAACTATCAACTGTAGCTTAGTACTAAGCCTGCAAGGTTACTCTTGTCAGCACTGAGGTCATGCTACAACATGCTACAGCGCTTCTGCGATGTTTATTTATGCCCTTTAATTCATAATTTAAATGATCGTTAAAATGACTCTTTTCACCTCTGAATTTCCTGATTACACAATCTACCTCAACAAGTATAATTCTGTTGGGTTTCACGATAGTCAATGACGATGAATTTTCCTACACATTAAATGATACCAACACACACTTCGTCTTTCAATATGAATCCTTAATACAGGAAGAGAAAGAAACTTTTCAATTTCTGGTACTGTATAAAAAAACCACGTTGCATAAGTCGTGGGTAACTCCCAGAATGGGCTACTTTTACTATTTTGTAGTTTTATACGAAACTACGCTTATTTACTTCATTTTTCAGTTCAAGACAAGAAAGTATGAATTACAATATTAACTGAATTTGTAAAACTTATTTCAAATATCAGGGTGATTTCCCAATTTCATTTTGATTTCCAAATGATACATATTTTTGTTAAAGCAGGTTGATAATAAACAATACGATTTACAGTTTTCCACATTGTTATTCGTCATGAGATATTGTCCGAAAAATGCTACAACGCTTCTGCGATTATTGTTTATGCCTTTTAATTCATAATGAAAATGATTGTTAAAATGCCTCTTTTGACCTATGAATTTTCTGCTACCTCAACAAGTATCATTCAGTCTTAAAGAAATCCTTTGCATTAAATTTAAACTCATGAATCACAGGGCTAGGCAATAAAGAGAAAATTAAAGAAATGGAGCGGTTGACGGCAGACAGATGACTGTGCAAGCCCGAACATATCTATCAATATCTCACTCCACCTCCTAGTGACGAGCTGGGATGTTGCCAAGTGCCAGTGGGGAAGGTTCTCCAGCAACTGAGGGAAGAGGACACTCGCTCGATCAGGGAAATAATCTCGACTTCATTTCGCCACTTCATAACTTGGAAATTTTCAGCTTCTATATATCATGACAATAAAAGGAAAGACTGTCTAACACTACATGAAGGACCGCTGTGAATGATAATAAGTTCATCGGGCATTTGTCACTGTTATTGAGGGACTTCAAGACACTGTATAACTACAGCCTACATTTGAGGGAAGGGGTCGTTCATTAGAGGTGACTATCGAATTTCTCTTGTCTATTAAAACAACAATCAATTTGTCAGTTAATCAACGATTTTCCCACATAGTAGGTGGGCTACACAGAACTACCGGTCCAAATACCCGAATCCTTTACTTGAGTTTGCAACAACAACAACAGCAGCAACTTGCTTACGTAGGGATTTTGCAAGAAGAGCATCGCTATTCCCTTATCCGTTCACGCCCTGCCCTACTAGCTCCTGCCATAGGCAAAGGCATGCTTGGATTACGCAACAACTTCCTCTGGCCGAACCTTCCTCGCCCCAAACCTCTCTATCTACAAGAGACTCAGGTTATCACTTCCGCGTGAAGACTTAATCTAAAGCTCAAAATATTGACTTTTCAATATGTAATTTAAATTTAGATATAGCTAACAATATATTCGCATGTGTTGCTTATTGTCGGATGATTTATTATGAACACTCGAGTTTAGGCTTTAATTACTAACGAACCGATAGGCCTAATGCAAAATCAGTTATACCAATATATTCGTTGTTTAACTGTGCATTAGAATGTATATGAAATTTTTTGAAGTTCATTAATTATTATTATTTGTGGTTGTAATCAATATTGTCCGCGTTTTTGGCTTCTTTTATAAGTTATTGCCACATGTATTCGTAGTGTGATACTCAAGTTACAATTTTCTTCAACCACCCAAAATAAAGTTCTTTTTATTTTCTCCAGCAACTTTTTCTCAGCACAGGATAAACGTAGAACAAGAAACTGGCGCTTTTTTGAAGTACTACGTCGTATTTATTAGAAACTTCAACGAATGTAACCGAAAGGAGTGATACTGACTTTGTGAAGACTGGTATTGATGGAAAGTTGTGTGCGTGCTGGACAGCACGATTAACAGCAGACTGGGTGGTGAAGTCGCATTCAGTAATAAACACAGCTCGCAACTAACACAGATTTTTGTTTATTTTCAACCTTGGATGTTCTTTCCTTGTAAAAATTCCTCATCCTCTCACTTTCCTCATGACGACGTTGGACGTTCAACTGCAGGTTTAAAAATGATTGGATTCCTAATTTAGAGATGTCACACTGTGCAGTTTATACAAGGGTTATTTAAATTAATATTTACATTATTTACATATCTTTACCAAATTTACATCTGTCAATATTCTTCGTCTGAAACTTCACTATGTAGCCAAGAATCAGAACTGTTGTCATACATGTTGATTATAACTGGCTCGAAATGAGGAACATTTCAGACAGTCCATTTTTCTCCCAGCGGTAGTTTTCCATTTCCTTAGATTTTTTACATTTTTTCCAGTGTTTCAAAAGCGTAGAAATTGCCATTCCAGTAAAAGTCATCTATATATAAAATAACTTGTCCTGATTGACTGACTGACTGACTGACTGACTGACTGAATGATTCATCATCGCCGAGCCAAAACTATTGGACGTAAAAAATTGAAATTTGGGGGGGGGGGATACATTCAAATCAAACATTAACATGTAGGTGCTTGCTAAGGGTGGATTTTTGGATATTCCGTCTCCAAGGGAGTGAAAAGGTGGGTGAATTTTTAAAATGAGGATATCTATATCCCAAAAACTTAAGAGTTTACAGACGTAGAAATTGGTATTTGGAATCTACTTTTAAAACAAAGAAACACGTATTTTTTTTTTGTTTGCGGAAAATCCCATCAAGAGGATGATAAAAGGGGGAAAACGGGTTGAACACCTTTTATGACGAGACTTATATCTCAAAAACTGAAGATTTTACAGATATATATCTGAAAAATCTAACGTGTTGCAGACGTGAAAATTGGTATTTAGAATCTCCTTTAAAAATAAGGAAACATGTATTCTTTCTTTTTCGGGGAAAACTCTTAACGAGGGGGGTGGGGGTGAAAGAATTTAAAATGACTTGAATTATTTGTATTAAAATGTATATTCGTATATACCAAAAAATATAGAGATGTTACAAACGTTAAAACTGGTATTTGCAATCTCCTTTAAAAATAAAGAAACACGCATTTGTTGAGGGAATCAACTCGGTAGGGGGGGGATGAAAACGGAGATGAATTAATTTTACGAGGGGTACGTATATCTCAAAAACTGAAGATGTAACAGTCGTGATAATTGGTGTATGGAAGCTATTTTAAAGAAACGGGTACTGTTTGTTTTTGAAAAATTCACTTGACTGGGGAGTGTGAAAGGATTAAAAAAAGTGAATTCTTTTTCTGGAGAAACTTACATCTCAAAACTGAAGGTTACAGACGTGGAAATTGGTATTTCGAATCTCTTTTAAAAATAAAGAAACATGTATTTACTTTTTTAACTTGAGAGGAGACTTTCTCACGTGTACAGTTCTATGTCGCATGGACATCTTAGCCCCATGGTTTACAAAGAATTTCTAGGGTAAATGAAACTGAATTTTTGGGTAAGTTTTTCTACCTTAGGAATTTTCAGATTACGTCTTAGTACAATGCCTAGGAAAGATTAATTTGATCAAATTACGAAATCCATGCGAGTGAAACCGCGGGTAATTACTAGTCTCTCATATTCCAACAGTTTCAGACGGAGGCTGATAATTGTGGAGAGTGCCTTATTTATGTAAAAATCATGTATACTTCGTCGTATTATAGCTAAAGTAAAATCATCCAGTTGGATTTTCTGACACCCTAGTCTCATACACTGCTTCTTTCTTGACTTGGACGATGTATCTCTATCATTCTCTTTTGAAGCGGCTCTTACTCTTGTCACTGACGACAGCCATAATCCAAGACAATCTGCCACTTTCTGGTACAGAGGGAACCTGTGTCTCCTTGTTTTCTCCCTCACGTTCACGGAAACAAATAGCACTCAATACCATTGTACGTTCACCCTCTGACAACGGCAGGTAGTCTCGGAGGCATTTTGTAGTGATATGGCTAACATGCAAGAACACAGGCAGGTTGAAAATAACATACGTACAAACCAAGTTCAGGGCGTTCCTTTTCACAATTGCACGGGGCGAGTGTACGCGGCAACCCTGTACCCGATTTCACCAACCCGTCTCCTGTTAATCGAACGGTCCAGCCCACACACAACTTCCCATTAAACTTACTCTTCATAAATTCAGTTTCACACCGTACAGTTACAATGGTTTAAGTATCCGGTATCCAGGACTGCTTCAGAAAAAGCCCAGGTTTCCTGTTGTACGTTTATCCTTGGCGGAGAAAATATTGCTTTGGAAAAAATGATAAAACCTGTTTTTTGGGGTGGTTGAAAAATACGTAAAATTGTAACTTGAGTATTACACTACGAATACATGCGGCTTCAAGATATAAAATTTTCATTACCATCAGATAAGTAATTTTCCATATGTATATATTTGACATATTATCTCAAGGCTTTGCACACATATGGTGAAACTTAAAAAGTTTCTTTGACATTTACAAATGTTCTATAAGTGCCCCTTTCGTGATTCTTCAGACATCAAGCCTATAATCAATTTTGTCCCACACTCGGCGCAGCATGTCCCAATCAATGGAATCGAAAGCACGGTTGATGCGATCTCGCAGTTCTGTCAGGTTTCTTGGGGGAGGAGGTGTAAACACTGAGTCCTTCACGTAACCCCACACAAACAAATCGCATGGGGTTAGGTCAGGAGAGCGTGGAGGTCATGACATGAATCAATCAATCAATCAATCAATCAATCAATCAATCAATCAATCAATCAATCAATCAATCAACCAATCAATCAATCAATCAATCAATATATCAATCACTACGCATCTGCATTTAGGGCAGTCGCCCAGGAGGCAGATTCCGTATCTGTTGTTTTCCTAGACTTTTCGTAAATAATTGCAAACAAATTTAAAATTTATTGAACATCACACTTGGTAAGTTATTCCAATCCCTAACTCCCCTTCATATAAACGAATATTTGCCCCAATTTGTCCTCCTGAATTCCAACTTTATCTTCATATTGTGATCTTTCCTATTTTTAAAGACACCACTCAAACTTATTCGTCTACTGGTGTCATTCCACGCCATCTCTCCACCGACTGCTCGGAACATACCACTTAGTCGAGCAGCTCGCCTCCCTTCTCCCAAGTCTTCAAAGCCCAAACTTTGCAACATATTTGTAACGCTGCTCCTTTGTCGGAAATCATCCAGAACAAATCGAGCTGCTTTTCTTTTCTTGCATATCATCATCTCCACCACGATCCATCCATCGGTTTGGCAATCTCCTGTTTAAGAATTGACGAACATCACCATGGATGTGGGGTGGAGCACCATTCTGTTGGAAGATGAATTCCATGCCGTCCCCAAGTTGCGGAAATGGGCAAATTTTCCAGCATGTCCAGATACACGTGTCCTGTAACGGATTTTTTGCAGAAGAAACCGTGGGACTGCACAATACACATTAACTTTCGGTGAATTTCGAACTTGCTGCAAGGTAGCGTGAGGATTCTTTACCCCCAGATTCGCACATTGTGTCTGTTCACTGCACCATTAACAGAAATTGTTGCTTCATCACACTGTTGCAACCGCGCCGAAAATTCAAGGCGTTTGACTTTGTCATCGGGAGTCAGGGCTTGTAGCAATTGTAAGAGGTTAGGCTTCTGCTTTAGTCGTTTCCGTAAGATTTTCCAAACTGTCGGCTGTGGTATGATCAGTTCTCTGCTTGGTTCTTTCCGTCGACTTCGGTGGGTTACGCGTGAAACTGTTTCTGCAGTCACTGCAGGCCGACCCGTTGATTTCCCCATACACAGGCATCCTGAAGCTTTAAACTGCACATACCATCGCCGAATGGAGTTAGCAGTTGGTGGATTTTTGTTGTACTTCGTCCTGAAGTGTCATTGCACTGTTATGACAGACTAATGTGAGTGAATTTCAAGCACAACAAACGCTTTCTCGGCTCCTGTCCAAATCTTGTCTCATTGCGCACTGCTCACTTCTCCTGCGCTCACGTGGCATACATCTGAAGTACGACTTCATCAGAAAAAACCTTTTTGTGTTTTTCTACCTGACTGTTGAGTTTCGTGACCATATGTTAATTCATGGAGATACAGTGAATTTATGAAATCGCTTCAATCATTTGTAATAATTCTGTATATACATATACAGGCTGTTAGGAGTAAACGTGCAGATATTTCTTGTAGCAAAAGAGAACGATGTGATGGACCACTATATACTTCTAATAATCGTCGGAAGATAATTTCATGAGCAAAAGGATATGATGTTTATAGATTAGTTAATACGCCCCTTTGATGTGAATGGATAGCTTTGCTTTGTTTATGTACATGGGCAGCCTGCCCAAGATAACAGCTGAAGGTCGGTGCTACTGGTTCTTGACAACTTATGCATCATTCCAACCAAACCGGATTTATTTATGTGTATATGCATCCTGTCCAAGATAACAGCTGAAGCTGATGCTATTGGTTCATGTTATGTTCCGCAACATTCTTCGCAAATCAGTGTTGTTCATTTACGGGCAGCCTGTTCACGATAAATTGTTAGCATTTCTTTTTCGTTTCAAGATCTTCAGACGCCTTTGGTCATCGATCTCGATTAATGGAAATATATCGAATATCCGGAGTTAATATAGGTCCTGTTGCTGTTAGGTCCATTTGAGGCATTGGGATATCCGTGGTCATTTGCCCCATACTCCAGTGAGTACGGAATGACCTGAAAGACTGTGACAGTGCGGGATTTCTAGGAGCGTGTGACATAATTATTCGAGCGTAAGGTTGGGATAGGCGCTCCCAGACGTGAAATACAGTACGATCCCCATTCTTCATTGCGTAAACGTAGGAGAAAGAAGGCAAAATCGTTTTGATGTGTATGTAAACAAAGTTCTTTACGTCGACGTAAGAATGCATGGCATAGGATGTCCAAATGAGTAGTGTCGGAACTGAAATATCGAAGCTCATAGACGTTTTGTTTCAAACGAATAATCCACACGTTATAAAACTAAATATATTAAACGTACCTACATTTCGTGCTTCCTGCCGGGCGTAGTGACTCAGACGCTTGAGCTGCTTTCTGACCCCAACTTCGCTGGTTCAATCCTGGTTCCGTCCGGTGGTATATGAAGGTGCGCATATACGTCATCCTTGTGTCGGTAGATTTACTAGCAAGTAAAAGAATACCTGCGGGACTAAATTCCGGCCCTTCGGGGTCTCAGAAAACCGTAAAATAGTATGTGGGAAGTAAAGCAAAATAGCATTTATAAACATGATGTGTCCAAGTGACTGACCTATCACTACACCCATCCAGATATTAATTGAGAACCGGTGCTGGAAGTTGTCTTGACGTACAGCATGGGGATGTTCTACAGGCCACGAGTGAGTGTTGTGCATATTAAACATTCGTTGTCCTGTGAAAATTGCCTCATTTGTCACGAATACACCCGACAGAAAGTCTGCATTGCGTGCTGGATAAATTAACCAACGGCAGAAATCCACTCTTCATTCGTAATCATCACCGAGCTCGATACGTGCAGTCGCTTAAGTGCGGCCAGTATCCAGTATTCTGGAGATAATGGGTTCGAACCCACACTGTTGTCAGCCCTGAATATAGATTTCCCTGTTTTCCCATTTTCGCACCAGGCAAATGCAGGGGCTATACCTTAATTACGGCCCCAGTCGCTTCCTTCCCGATCCTAGCACTTTCCTGTCCAATCGTCGCCATAAGACCTATCTGGGTCGGTGGGACGTAAATAAAAGGTATTCAGCTGGTGAGAGACACTGCACCCGTTTAATATGGTAAGGGTGGATTCGCTCTTTATGGAGTGTCCTACGTACGGTGCAAGTTGGAACACCAATGGCACATGTGGTACTACGTGTACTGCACCAGGGGTCATCCTCTACCATTGTCAGGATGTTTTCTTCCAGATCTAGGATTGCACGTGGCCGTTCAAGCCTTCGCTTTTCATAGTGTGATGTAACACTACCAGTATCTCAAACAGGCTGTGCAACAGCAAGTATCGTTGCTGGATACGGCACCCGTCTGTTGGGAAACATTTCCTGATAAATTCGCTGAGCGCGACCATATTCTGTTGCGCCTCTCCATACGCTAGCAGGATATCCGTGCATTGGTGTTTTTCATATATTTGCATTATTCAAATACTAATACTACTACCACTACTACTACTGCGAAACTCAAGTACGACTATACGGAAAGTCAACTAAAGAGCTGAGGAAAAGTATCCTCCGCAAGTGAGCACGTTCCCTGCTCCCCATTCCCGTCTCGGTTCTCCTTCTCCGCCACACCCAGCTTAAGGCGGAAACACACAACTGTCACTTCACGTGAACTTTCGCTGAGCAGAGTAAGCGTGGATGGGAGGTTCATGATGTCATTGCATATGACGTGAAGACAGGAAACACACTGTCCTCACGTTTGCAGATCACAGTACACTTTGTCCGATGGCAAGCTACGATAGTACACCCAGTTCATCAGATTCGGATGATATTTCAACTGTCTGTGCTGTTTCTGTTGCCATGAGTACTGTCTGTCGCAAACGACCGTGGGTACATGAAACTAATTTGCGGAGGGAATAAAAGGGTGAATACCACAATTTAGTAAGGGAGCCAAATGGGCATCCAGAAAAATTTCAGATTTACTTCAGACTGAAGTAAGCACGACTTTCCCGACTTGGCCAGGCAGACCCCAATCATAACAGTAATAATTGTTATTATAATGCAAATTTAAGTACTACACAAATTACAATAACTTATCCTGTTGAATTAGAGATCGGTGAATAAATGTTTATTGTTTGATCCATTGACTACCACACAATTATCAAGGAGGAAATTTCTGGCCGAAGTACGCTCTCCATTTGCAAATGATTCGAAGGAATCCTAGATAGGAGGCTTTCCAGATACGAGGAAATTTCAAAAATCATTCAACTCTCCTGAAGGCTCTGTGCCATGACAATTACC
This sequence comes from Anabrus simplex, assembly GCF_040414725.1. Lineage (NCBI taxonomy): Eukaryota > Metazoa > Arthropoda > Insecta > Orthoptera > Tettigoniidae > Anabrus > Anabrus simplex. Next base: position 494,828,896 of record NC_090266.1, read on the forward strand.
AATCGTTCGTCGTGAAAGAATACGATGAACAAAAAAGAAAATAATTGTGTGGTAGTCAATGGATCAAACAATAAACATTTATTCACCGATCTCTAATTCAACAGGATAATAAGTTATTGTAATTTGTGTAGTACTTAAATTTGTATTATAATAACAGTTATTACTGTTATGATTGGGGTCTGCCTGGCCAAGTCGGGATAGTCGTGCTCGGTTCTTCCGGAAGGATGTGGGTTCGAATCCCCGTCAGAAAGTCGTAAAATTTAAGAAACGAGATTTCTACTTCCGGAGCTGCACATGGCCCTGAGGTTCACTCAGCCTACATTAAAAATGAATACCAGGCCAATTCCTGGGAGCAAAGGCGGCCGGGCATAGAGTTAACCTCACTACCCCATCATGCTTCGAGGTTACGGATAGTGGAAGCCTTTACCTTCCACCCCTCCAAGGGCCTTCATGGGCTGTACGGAGATGACTTTGCTTTGTATTATTATTAATAATATTATTATTATTACTATTATTATTAATAATATTATTATAATTAACCTTAATATTGACTACTCGCCAATAATGTTCGCCCAGAAAACACTTCTCATCGTTTATACGAGTACTGGTAACAATGGATCTCAACTGTTGTATAATGTCCTAAATATGATGACGTTTTAAAATTGGCTTTACGTCGCAACGACACGGAGATTTCTTATGGCGGCAACGGGACAGCAAAAGGATAGGAGTGGGAAGAAGCGGTCTTATTAAAGGTAGAGGCCCAGCATTTTCCTGGTGTGAAAGTCGGAAACCACGGAAAACCATCTTCTGGGCTGATGGCAGTAGAGGTCGAACCCACTATCTCCCGAATGCAAGCTCACAGTTGCGTGCCCCTTACCGCACGACCAACATACTGTAAGCTCTAATATCGGGCTCAGTAGCTCGGACGATAGAGCACTGGCCTTCTGATCCCAACTTGGCAGGTTCGATCACGGTTCAGTTCGGTGGTATTTGAAGGTGCTGAAATACGTCAGTCTCTTGTCTGCAGATTATCTTGCATGTAAAAAATCTCCCGCGGTAAATAATTCTGGCTCCTTGCGTCTCCTAGAACCGTAGAAATTACTTTGTGGAACGTAAAAACGTTAGTAGTAGTAGTAGTTGCAGTAGTAGTAGTAACATTTTTATTAAGGAAGCTCTAATTAAACGGGCCAAGTATTTTAATCGTTTTACCTATCGGCACCTACTGTCCAATAATAAGCCTTCTATTACAAATACCCGCCGGCACTTCCATAGTAGCTCTTTATCCTTCGAGCAATGTTCACGCATGGATGCAACTACGGTTTTTTAAACTTGTCTCACTAAAAACAATTTCACTAAATACTTATAGCCCTTTCTTTTCAGTGTCCACCGTCCTTTTTTTGGCCTGAAAATATTATGAACATAGCATAGACAACTCGCATTGCCTATTGTCAGAAATTCAACGTAGACCCTCACAATAACAGCACAGAAATCTTGCGCAACTTTCCATTTTTTTACTATTTTTTTACGTCGTACCGTCACATATAGGTCTTATGGTGATGATGGGATAGGAAAGATCTAGGAATGGGAAGGTAGTGGCCGTGGCATTAATTGCGGTACAGCCCCAGCATTTGCCTGATGTGAAAATGGGAAACCACGAAGAACCGTCTTCAGGACTGCCGACATTGAAGTTCGAATCTACCACCTCCCGGACGCAAGCTCACAACTACGCGCCCTAACCGCACTGCCAAATTGCCCGGTCCACTTTTTATTAACTCATTAACTATTTCCCTTCATTTTTATCACCTTGGATTACTGAGTAATGCCATTGACGTATTATAAATCACTGCACAACACTTGATTCGCATGTATGTGCTGGTACGGATGTTCGACGTTACATACTGTACGTAACGAGTACAAAATAACACTCGGTGGCAACATGAGAAGGTACAATTTTGGATACGTCCGTAAGGATTATGTGTACTTTTCACAGAGAGTACCCTACACCGGTTTTTATGTAAAACAAGCGGTGTGGTCTGGCACGTTAGTCAGCCTACACTACTTGCCTAGCCGTTAGGGGAAGACGTCAACATGAGTTGGCCTGCGAAAAGAAACAGGTTCAGGGACCCCTATACTCTACTACTGTACCTCCAATACACGATGACAGAATGACATAACCGGCGTGTCCTACTACGGCCGTTCAAAATTCATTAGGTCGTGATATATTTGGGTCAGCTATGGTAAAACTAAAAGGACAAGTTAAAAAGTACATAGCATATATTCTGAGATGTATTTTCCTTGCCGACTAGCAAAATACGGTATCAGCACGTCTACCCCTACCACCCCGTATATACACATTTAAGTGAGCTTTTCCTAGAGAAGAAGCCAAAAACCTGGACAATATTTACTACACCCACAAATAAAAACTAATTCTTGAACTTCTGAAACAATTTTTCATATATTGTCTAATGAAGAATTAAGCACGTAAGATATTGGTATAACTCATTTTGAAATAGGCCTGTTGGTTCATTTGTAATTAACGCCTAAACTCCAGTGTCCATAATAGAAAATCCATCAGTAATATAGTCTCTTCTATCCCCGGTTATATATGGGTGTACCTTCCTTCAATTAAATCCTTATGTTGATGATAGGTAAGTAGATAAATAGATAGATAGGTAGATAGATAGATAAATAGATAGATAGTGTTCTGAGATAGTACATTCCATCTCTAAACGATGGCAGCACAAACACAGACGATCCAGCTGTAGTGTGTAAGGGTGGAGGAGAGTTTCATTGTTTAGTTTAACGCAGCAGAATCAACAAGTCTAGGCACAGTAATTGCATCCTAATGAGCGTTAGCACAGAGTGCATGTTCAAAAGGCATTTGGGAAGAACTGTTTAGATGTTTCACTCTCAAATGCAATTACTGTGTGTTGCAGGGTAATTGAAGATCTTTAACTAGTTCAATGCCACCTCTTAAGCGTAAATAATACACCATTGAGTTTAAGGGGACAGTAATATGTGCCTTGCAGGATGGGAGATTTCAGGCAGAGGTTGCACGTACCAAGACAAGTGGCATATAGCTGTAAGAACTGTACACTGTACGCGGTCAATGTGCACAATAAACCAGTACAAGTTCGACCTCGAGAAACAGCCAAGAGAATGGATAGGATAATTGAAAAGCAATCAATACAAGACACTAGAAGGGCAGCTCGACGTATCACTTGTGATCTGAGGCAGAATTATGGAGTAGATGCCCATGTACCTACTGTAAAACTTTGGATAAACGATCATGATTTTTTAGCTCACCGCCCTTGTAAGAAGCCCTTTATCAGTATATGCAACAGGAAGAAGTGTCTTGCCTTTGTAAAATAGCGACGTAACTGGACACAGGAGGAATGGCCTAGGGTATCATGGAGCGACGAAAACATAACATGATGTCATCGATAGCATTCAATATGTTCGTCGCCCCAGAAATAAAGGAACTATCTGCGCTACCAGGTTCCTACTGTAAAACATGGATGTGAGAACGTCATTAGTGCGCATAGATCGTATAATGAAGGGTCCGGGCTACAAGGATATTTTTACAAGCCTATATTACTATATGCTAGAATAAATATGTCCCGACAGTAAAGTTTTCAACATGATAATTATCCCAAAAATCGATGTAAATGTGTAACAGATTATGCGCTAAAGAAGAAGATAAAAGATTTTCCATGGTCAAATCAAAGTCGGAATGTAAATCCAATAGAACACATGTGGGAGCTGCTGGACACACGTCTAAGCAAAATCATTACAACGTACAGTATAAAGCAGAGTTATTTAAAAGTTTGAAATACGAATGGGAAAAAATCTCTCAAAAGACAAAATTACAGTAGATCCCTTACTGCTTCCATGCCTGCGAGATGTGATGATGTGATACAAGCAAAAGATTAAGCAACGCGTTATTATTTGCCATGGTCTGAAGATGAACACTGTTTCATTTATTTGTCAAAAATAATTTGTTAAAATATTTATGGGCTTTGAATTTCTTTTTTGTTACAAAAAATACTCTACCCCCACAAATGTTACTCCGTTTTGAGGTATTGAACCAATCACTCACTGTCATCAAAAGGGACTCCTAAACGTACTAGCCACCATAGCCGTGAAATACGTTGTTGAAAAATGAGCATCTATTTTTTCATCATTACTTAAGGAGCGCCCTGTGTCTTCTTCTTGCTTCATATCCACGAGACAAGAGCTTTAAGGTTGGATTGTAATCTCTTTGGGCATGAAATGAATGCAAATTTATAAGATCCTAGGGGAAAATTTCGGATGAATTCGGGTATGCCTGAGGCTGGGGGAGGGAGGGGACACTTGCAGTTCACTTTCGAGTGAACAGCCACTGGACTGCTGGTTTCAGCTGTTACTGGATGACTGCTGGGGAAATCGAGGAATGCTCTCTGGGTCGACAGGTGGCTATTTTTGGTACACCGGTGAAGGTTCACAGGTGCAGGCGGGAGAGGTTAGCCTTCTTCTGCCCCAAAACAAAGCGTAAGCGGTCAATGACCTGACCGTTGGGCTCCTCGATGGAACTTGTGAGGTTAGGTTAGGATAGTTCGTTTAAGTTATTTTATTACGTCATGGTTATATCATGTCCTTAAAGACCCCAAAGGTCGTTGGCATCAGGAAAATGCTGATTCAGGAAAATTCAAATCTCCGCGCTGTTCATAAACCGCTGCTGCTCATACTACTACTGCTGAATATTCTTCCCAATTGGAGCTGGTGGCTAACATTATTCAAGGAGTTCAAGTTGAACTTTCCTGCTTGCAAGAACGCGTAGTGTATTTGATAACCCTATTAAAAGTCCACATGAAAAAGGCGGTTCAAACCTTGTTGACATTCGGAGTAAATTAAATATCGAACTGAGTACTCAACGAAAAGTGCCGAGACAAGTGAACGGATCTAATAATCCAGGAGATATGGAGGAACAAATTAGTTGCTGCATATGAATTCCCAATATAGACACTCTAATCACATCCTTAAAATACTGCTTCTCTCCATGCAACAATAATGAATATTTCTCTTGATGTATCCCATCCAGAAATGATGAAAAATATTTTTATTTACGATTGTCTAAATCACTTGAAAGAAATCTAAGGAAATTTATTATATCTAAAACATCCCGGCAGACCTTGATGGCGCCAAAGGTCATCGAAATCATTAAAATACTGATTCAGCAAAGTTCAAAAATGCTGATTCAGTAAAATTCAAATCAGGCGCGCTGTGCATAAACCGCTGTTGCTCATTCGGTAGGCATGAAGGCAATATGTACATTCATTTACTGAGCTATTCTTCCCAGTTATATCCCGCATTGCATTCTGTTCTCGTGATTGGTCTGAGCTTCCTGCTATAACATGCACCGTAAATCGATCCGCCGTGTACAATCTTGGCTCCGATAAACGATGCGCGAAGAATTGTTAAATGCTGCGTGTCTGTTGAGCAGTAACTGTAAAAGGGTGAACACATATAAACACGAATTGATTAATGACGTCATCAATAAGTTTGCTTTGCAGCCTCGCCGAATTCAACTGACGTTCAAAACTACGAGCCGTGAAATTATGGGAATATTAAGATATTTAATCATTACCTTGAAATTTATTTTCAAACGATCATTTTTAAATACTGATATTCGTCTCATATCACTTAAACTTGAATTAATTTCATTGAGAATTCAGCTCACTGCACAGTTATTTGAATTATTGACGTAATGTCACTAATTGTTCATGACAGTAAATTAATAATTAATATTACAAACTGTTGTATAGTTTAGTCTATTAAATAAGAATCACTGTGTTTGAATTATGTTGAGTTTACGCCCCTAAATGAAATTCTCAATGGTACCCCTAAATATCCATGTCGATTTCGATTAAATCGAAAGAGAATCTGGAAATATAGAGACAATGAGACGATTTCCCAATGACAGTTGAACTGGCATTGTTCTCAGATTAGTTACACAGCATATGAAAAACCAATAAGTATAGTCCTTAGAGGTTCGCGGAGGCATTCCTGAGCCTGTGGTGAAATGGTAAATTGATTAGTTGTCACGTTTCACTTATCTCCCTTACTCTCAATTAGTTGAGAGTGTGATACACATTACTGCTCTGGTCAGCTTTTATTATCGCCACATGAAACATTCACTTGAAACATCATTCATTAATATTTGCTGAAACCGTGAATGCTAACAAAACTTTACTAACAATTATGATAATACTTCCGGCCTGAAAAATTGTCTCACCGGAAAGAGTTATCGTCATTTTGTTCTCACATTACGAAATTTAGTACATGCAAATCTGTGTTATCATGTTAGTTATTAGATCCTTAAAATACTACCAGTGTAATGCTTTCACGACCATAACTGATCCTCTTCCAGTGAAATACTACATAATTTTCATCCTTGAAACAATCAACTCTTGCTGACTGTTGATGCACTTCTCCTAATGGAAACCTCGTCATTCTCTCGAATTGAAACTGTGTTTTACTTTCATTCCGTTTAGCAATGTGTATTTACATTTTAATATTTGCTAGACCAAAGCTGCCCATGCCCTTCGAGATTCCCGACAAGTATGCGCAATCTGCCTTCACCCCTTCCCCGCGCCCCCTCCCAAGAGATGTGCTTTACCAGAGCTTTCACTTTTTGTGTTCTTTAGCGGTATGTTCGAAAACTCCTTTGAATTTTATCCTCTTTCAAATCTTTCATACACTCACTGGTTCGGTCTTTTTGTTTAAGGTCTTATAAACAGTAAACCTCCTGCCATATTTTTACGTAAGTTATCTCCTTTGGCTGTAGCTACAAGAGTAATTAAAAATAACTAATTAAATATGCTTCAAATCGATGAGAAAATGTTACAATACTTGTTTGAGGAATGGTGCTGCAGAACAATCTGCCAAAATACTTGAGTTCCAAACAGGGGAAAGTGGAGGAGAGATTTTAAAAGTATCCACACTTTCAGGGGCCATGGAATATAGGGGTATATTATTGACTATCAATTCGAAATAAGGATACAAGGCGTATGGTTCATAGAGTTACTTGATGTCTACCTTTAACATGCGTTGAAATTTAAATAGATCAATAATCACAAATATAAACTCTATTCCTTCTGTTTATTTCCACCAGCAATGTTTTACATCATAAAATGTTCATATATCTCTAACTCTGAACTATCTATTTTTTTACGTTCTTATTTCAGAAGGGATACTTTTTGATATTGAATCACATACCTTGGTTACCAAGCTCTAAACAGATTCCACGTTCCTTCACTAACTGTCGCCGTGCTGTGAGCTTGCACCCGGGAGATAGTCGGCAGCCCTGAAGATGGTATTCAGTGGTTTCCCATTTTCGCATCAGGCAAATCCTGGGGTGTACCTTAATTAAGGCCACGGCCGCTTCCTTCCCATTCCTAGGCCTTTCGTATCCCATCGTTGCCATAAGACCTATCTGCGTCGATGCGACGTAAAGCAAAAGCACTAAACTGTTGACTTGTAAGGGAACTAAATAGGATGATTGGAAATAATATTTCTTGTGTCCATGTTTCAGAAGCGATACGTTGTAAATTTGTATTTTGATATAGTTATACATTTCATGAGTTTCTTATGGGGAGCCTAGACACTATAAGTCATTAACCAAATTTCCGTATTATTTTCATTTGTTACCGTTCCCATGTAGAAATTATCTTCACAAAGCAGAGAAGAAATATAAATCTCTGAACATTAAAAAGTGTTGACATTTCATTCTGTATTCATTGTTTGGATGCCAGGCTATCCATGTTTAAATTACCGTAAATTTAGATATTCAGCCGGTGAATTCGTGAACTTTCTAAACGTAATGATTTGAAAATTCAATAGCTCACCTTTGGTAGAAATACGTAAAATTAATCATGAAAATTCTCCAGAACACTGGTATGGAACTGAACTGAAAAAATTTGAATGGAAGTTAGAGAAAAAATGAAATGGCATATGGCTTTTAGTGCCGGAAGTGTCCGAGGACAAGTTCGGCTCGCCAAATGCAGGTCTTAAAATTGACTCCCGTAGGCGACCTGCGCGTCGTGGTGGTGGTGGTGGTGGTGGTGGTGATGATGATGATGAAATGATGATGTAGACTTCACATACACCCAGCCCCCGTGCCAGGGAAATTAACCAATTATGGTTAAAATTCCCGACCCTACAGGGAATCGAACCCGGGACCACTGTGACCAAAGGCTAGCACGCTAACCATTTAGCCATGGAGCCGGACTGGATGTTAGAGGTTAAATAACACAGATATTAACACCGGGTGTAAACGATATGCTGCACATTATGATAACGAGCATTGCAATCTTACGTTAATGGGAGAGACAAGAAGGGGGTTACCTTGTCTGTTTGGGTTGTTAAGCTGTGGAGATAGTGTGTTCGCAGCGCTGTTCACCGCTTTCTGCGGTATACGCTTTTCACGCTTTTCCCGCACCTGTGGGATGGCGGGTGCGAACTGCGTCGCACATGTGGATTTTACCCTGTTTTACGACTGGATGCCCTTCCTGACGCCAACCGTACATGGAGGGGTGTAATTGCTATTGAGTGTTTCTGTGTTGGTTGGTAGTGTGGTATGTTGACTGAATATAATGAGGAGAGTGTTAGAACGGACACATACACCCAGTCCCCAAGTCAGAAGAATTAATCAGAAGCGATTAAAATCCCCGACTCGGCCAGTAATCAAACCGGGGACCCTCTGAACCGAAGGCCAGTACGCTGACCATTCAGCTAACGAGTCGGACGAGTGCAACACTGGCCAATATCGAACCGTCAATCGTGAGTGTCTGAGCAACGTGGTTAGGCAGTGCTACGTATGATGGTGAAGTATTTCCGCAACCATACTTGGTCTTCCGGAAGGATAGAACCTGGACGTCACGAGGGGGTGTTCTCCTAGCTATACGACCGGAACTACAACCAATCTGAATAGGATACTTGGAGACTGACAGTGAAGCTCTATCATTAGAGGTGACATGTAGGGGCAACAAACTATTGATAGGTAGCACATACCAGGCACCAAAATCCAAGCCCTGCATAAATGAAGGACTACTGGAATCTCTAACATGAGTGCAACTCATTCAGCTCAAGTACAATGCCGTCTACATCACAGGGGACTTTAACCCGGATATCAAATGGGCCCGTAATTCCGCTCTCATCCCCGTAAATCCATTGGCAGACACGTTCCCAACAGCGTTCTACGATCTCTTTCTGGCACAGCTTGTTCTAGAAGCAACACGCATCACCATAACATCCCGTTCTACAGGTTGAAGCGTAATTCACGCACTCGGGCGTCGCAGCGCGACTCCTCACATGCCAGCAATAAAAAAATGTATCTTACAAAATTTCTTCTTGCGAGTATATCCGGCAGAAAAACGACGTTGAAGATTAGCAATCTGGCAACACTGTAACCACATGTAGGGTAACTACCTCTGTCAGCATAGATTATTCGTATTGTACAGTTGGTGCAATGGATAGAGTATTGGGTTAGCATGCAGGAGGTCGAGTGGTCGATCCTGGGTTGAGGCGTATGTTTTTTATTTCGTAAATGTAGTCCAGGTGGTATGGTATCTGGCATCTTAATCGTCAACAGCAATTGCAGTGGGTCCTCTAGAAACCATTTGCACTTACATACTACGATCCTAGAAATGGACGAACAATCGTTTTCATTGGTCAGCTTTGAAAGGCGTCCTTTCCACGTCGTGGGCGTGAATTTATTTGCACCACTTCATCTACTAGATGTGAAACCTGTTTTCTTTGTACCCTCCTCCAATGGTCCCATAGCTTAGTACCAACTATTATTCTTGCCTCGTTCAGGTCCATTACATTTCGTTAGGGCCTTACGTTACCAGTAGGCCAAGCAACGTGCTCTGCGAATAATGTCCAAACTCGGTTACGATTTGTATGTGTTATCACCATGGTCCCAATAATTCTGCATTTCAACATTGCGTGTTGCGTCTGGTAACCGCATGCTGTTTAGTACGTATCTCAATGTATTATTATTATTATTATTATTATTATTATTATTATTATTATTATTATTATTATTATTATTATTATTATTATTATTATTGTCCGCCTCTGTGGTGTAGTGGTTAGTGTGATTAGCTGCCACCCCCGGAGGTCCGTGTTCGATTCCCGGCTCTGCCACGAAATTTGAAAAGTGGTACGAGGGCTGGAACGGGGTCCACTCAGCCTCGGGAGGTCAACTGAGTAGAGGTGGGTTCGATTCCCACCTCAGCCATCCTGGAAGTGGTTTTCCGTGGTTTACCACTTCTCCTCCAGGCGAATGCCGGGATGGTACCTAACTTAAGGCCACGGTCTGCTCCTTCCCTCTTCCTTGCCTATTCCTTCCAATCTTCCCATCCCTCCACAAGGCCCCCGTTCAGCATAGTAGGTGAGGCCGCCTGGGCGAGGTACTGGTCATTCTCCCCAGTTGTATCCCCGACCAAGAGTCTGAAGCTCCAGGACACTGCCCTTGAGGCGGTAGAGGTGGGATCCCTCGCTGAGTCCGAGGGAAAAACCGAACCTGGAGGGTAAACAGATGATGATGATGATGATGATGATGATTATTATTATTATTATTATTATTATTATTATTATTATTATTATTATTATTATTATTATTATTATTATTATTATTATACCGGGCGGTACACCTCCACGCCGCTAATTCTAACCTTGCGCCAGTTGAAAATCCTCTGCTGGAGGAAGTCCGAACTTTATCTAATGTATTAATTTTCAAGTTACCCAGAAGATGTCACTACTTGGAAATTTGGAAGTTTCTGAACTGGGTCGTTTTCGATGTATTTTTGTTTTGCTTGTAGTAAGAAGTGTGAACTTTCTCTTCTAGAGGACACTACTGAAGAACTACAATAGTGCACCCTAGTGCAAGGTGAAAGAACTGTTTTTTTTGGAGAAATTTTTATTTCAAAAGTTTGTTTCTTGTTAAATTTCTTTCTGGTATTGTTTAAGTTGGCTGTATTCCCCTTTCTTTCCCCTTGTTTTGAATTTATCCAATCCCGAATTTCTTTAATTAATTTACGACCAATAAGGTGTTTCTTCTTCAAATTGGATATGCTGCTTAACCCTAACCAATAAATGATTGTGGGCGGGTGTTTTCTTTCCTGAAACGCCTCGAACTTTCCGCGAGAGTATATAAACTGCTGATTTTAGGGTCTCTGCGCCACTTCAGTACCATCTTTCAGTGTGTAAAGTACATAGCAGGGGGCGGGAAGCGCCTCTTTCTTCGGACAGCAGTTCAACAACCAGGTAATGGCCGTATAATAACTTCTTTTCTTGCTAGCTCAGCAGTTTAACTCTCGGGGCGGGTCCGAAGCTTTTCCACCATGTAACTTTTCCCTAAAATGTAAAGACTCTTAGTATCTATTCTCTTTTAAGCTACCTATTGGGATAGAGAGTGCTTAACCCTCTCGAGCTCCCACTCATATTGTTTTGAGGTGAACTTACTTTTTCACAACCTATTCTTCTTTAACGTAATGTAATTCTTCTTTTTTTTCTAAAGTCACCTCTTTAGTATGGGATTAGCCCTTGCATTTGTGGCCTAGAGCCAGATTAGGTTTTAAAACAAAATGTATTAGGAGTGCAGTTCGCCTCCTCTCACATTGGTATTTTAGAGGCCATGTAATTATCCTTTTCTCGCTTAATAGGCCTCAGTAGGTTGGGTATTTCACCCCTGTGTTTACGTCCTTAGAGGACAGCTTGAAGGTCGAGTTAGGTGTGGCCTTTTGATAGGCTTAAAATTTTGAGAGCGGATCGCTCTTTTGAAATTTGTTTCTGCGTGCCTCTAGGAGGTCTTACTGTGTAATTTGGAGCAAGTGCTCCTGGGCGTGATTTGGGGTTTTCTGCCCCTTTGTTAAACCTTATGTACATGTAAGCTTGGGCTAACTGCTCAAGAATTGTGAGTTCGGGGCTCGAAGCCCAAAGCCTGTAAATACTGTTGTTGCTCTTTTGTTGCCTTGCTACTCTGTACCTTCCATGCTTGTTATTTCTTGAGTTTGAAAAAAGAATATAACCTTGTTAAAATTTCACATTAACTTTAATTTCGTAGTTTGAGACCCGTTCACCCTCGCACCTTCTTTCACCTCTACCTACCACAAAAATACGGTAACAAGTCGTAGCAGAGCGTGGTTGAATGGGTCTCAATTTAGCCCCTTTTGATGGCTAAACATTGCTTTGATCCGAACTCTAACAATTTTCTCAGTTGCTGGAATTTTTGATTTGTCCTGTTTCAAAATTGTTCTGTCATCATGCCCGGCCCTCGCGATGTGCTCCATCTTAACTATTTGCGCAAGGAGGAGTTGATCTATGAGTTAACTATCAGAAATGTGCAATCTGGAGGCACGGTTGCAGTAGACACAAACAAGCTTAGAGAGTCCCTTGATTTGCCCATTTCCGTCCCCACTTTGGGGCAGAAAGAAATTGACGACTCTCTTTCCACGATCATCGAGAATATTACTGGGCTAGCATCTGTAGTTAGTTGACGAAAATGATCCGTCTCCGAATCAAATTAAGCGTGTGCAAGCCAGGCTATTTCATTTTTCAAATAGAGTTAACGATCTGTTGTCTCTAAAGTTGAATGGCGTTCAGAGGAAGGAAGCTAGTACGGTGCTTGAAAATATTTCTGAATTATCTAGTAACGTCACTGAATTGTTAACTGGGGAAGTTCCTCCCAAAACTGATCAACCCGCTACGGTGAATGTAGGTAGCGAGGAAGAGCCTCCTAAGGGAGAAGTCAATAAGAAAACCGTTGGAGCTCAAACTATCTCTGCCCCGTTGGACAACGAGTCTGAAAGCCGTACCTCGTTGAATAATATACGTTCTGAATTAACTTCTTCGCCGCTTAAACCTTTACCGACTATGTCACCTGGGTTCAGCAGCTTGCCTCATCCATTGGCAATGTTGCTCAGAGGTATCTCGAAGTTTTCTGTTAATACCACCAGTGAAGTTATTTCATTCTTAAGGTTTTTAGTTGAATTTCAAGATCATGCCCTTGTTTTTTCTCTTTCTCCGTGTCAAATTTTACAGATAATTTATCCTTATGCAATTGGTATTCTCTCAGATAAAATAGTAAGAGCCATTGCCGAACAGTCATCTATTGAAGATTTTCATGCACATCTGCTTGCAAATTTTATTCCTGCTCGCGCGAGGTCATCTCTGATTCAGAAGTACTATTATCGAGTACAGAGATTGGATGAAAATCTGGCTGATTTCATACAAGACATTAAGTTCTATACTAGGGTGTTTGCTCTTCACTTCCCTGAGGATCAGATTGTACAGGCTATTGTGGAAGGCATTTCACCGTCTTATAGGTCATATTTGTGTTTCGCGGCGTGCCCGCCAACCTTCTCTGAACTTGAAGCATTGGCCGTCTCAGCGGAAGGAGTTAGATACGCCGATTATTTGCGTGTCGCGAAAGAACCCCCTCCTTCGTTTAGTAATACTCGGCCTCCACCTCGCCGACCAGTCACACCCCGTAAATGTTATGCTTGCGGGTAGCCTGACCATCTTCGCAATAAATGTCCATTGGTCAAAACTAGTAGGGCAAATAATGGAGCTGGTTCATCACAAGGCTGTTTTAAATGTGGGGCTTTCTCACATATCGCCAAGAATTGCCCAAATTCAAATAGCACCCCCTCCTGCTCAACCTCTGGTGCAAATTCCACCAATGCCAATAATAAAAGGTGACTAGTGGCTTCAGCTGAGTCGACTAATCCATCTTTCCGAGGCTCAGCCCCTGGTAAACAGATCGAAAATTCAGGGAACGTTCAATCTGCAAATCCATCTTTTGAATGCCCCAAATAGTGTCTTAGGATTGCGGCGGATACCCCCGCACCGGTCCCCTTTCTCAAAATTGAGTTAAATAATGAGCCTATAACAGCTCTATTAGATTCAGGCAGTGTTTGTTCTATTATTTCGGCTGAATGGTATGCAAAATTGAAATCTGTTTGTAAACTTCCTGACTACTGTTCCTCTTCGATCCAATATGTTTCGGATAATTCATCTCCATTAGAAATTCTAGGTTCTTTACAGGTCAAAATTCGTATTTTTAAATTTACATGGAAAATCAAATTGTTTGTGGCTAAGCACTTGTCTTGCCCAATCATATTGGGAGCTGACTTCATTTCTCACACTGGTATTGTGCTCGATCTTCAGAGTAAGTCGTGCACATTCAAATTTGCTTCCAATTGTAAAATCCCCTTGTTAAAATGTAATTCTGCATCATGTTCATCTATTTCGCCTACCCAGGATGAGATGTTGTTAGACCTTAGACATCTACCTGAGGAGCAGGCTGATAGTATTCGTAAGTTGTGTCAGTCGTTTCCAGAGGTGTTCTCTGATACTCTTGGTGTTACTGACCTTATTGAATACAAAATTGAGGTCACGGATTCGATTCCTGTCCATTTTCACCTTATAGGCTATCTCCACCAAAAATGAAGGCTCTGAAAGAAATTATCGATCAGATGTTGAAGGATGGTATTATTAGGCCCTCTAAGTCGGCGTATTCTTCGCCTATTTTTCTAGTCCCGAAACCCCAAGGAGGCTTCAGGCCTGTCATTGATTATAGGGCTCTCAATCGGAAGGTGGTGTTACAATCTGTGCCCCTTCCTGACCTTCATTCTTGTTTTTCATGGTTTCGTAGGGCCAAGTTCTTTACTATCTTGGACTTGAATCAGGCCTATAATCAAATTCCCCTAGCGGAAGGGTCTAAACATCTTACAGCGTTTGCCACGGATTGGAATTTGTACGAATACAACCGCGTGCCATTCGGGCTCCCCACGGGAGCAGCTGTACTCACTAGGCTGCTAGATAGGGTCTTCTCCGACATCAGATTTGAGTACTTGAATCACTGCTTGGATGATGTCGTCGTATTTTCGGAGACCTTTGAAGAACATCTATATCATCTGCGAGAAGTTCTCAATCGCCTTCGTAAGGCTGGGTTAACTGTCAAGTTGTCCAAGGTTGCCTTTGCTAAGCCCTCTATGTTATTCCTAGGGCATATTGTGTCACCTGATGGTGTTGCCGTCGATCATTCTAGAACACAGGCCATCCGTGATTTTAAACCTCCCAAGGACATTAAAGGTATTGCCAGGTTCATTGGTATGGTGAATTTCTTCAGGAAGTTTATTCCTAACTTCGCTAATAGAGCGGCGCCCTTGAACCTTCTTCGTAGGAAAGGCATCAAATTCGAGTGGGGACCTTCTCAACAAGCCGCTTTTGAAGATCATAAATTAGCTCTCTGTAATGCCCCTGTCCTTGCTATGCCTGATTTCTCAAAGAAATTCATCATCCAAACCGACGCGTCGTCGTCGGCGGTAGCTGCAGTCCTTCTTCAAGAGACTGAATTAGGGAGGCGACCCATCGCCTATGCATCTAGGACTCTATCGGCTCAAGAAGCCAAGTATTCCATATATGAGCTCGAAGGTTTGGCAGTCTTATTTGCCTTAGAAAAGTTCCGTCTCTATCTGGAACATGTCAAATTCGACCTGGAGACAGATAATCAATCCTTAAGCTGGGTCTTAGGTAGGCCGCGTCGTACTGGTCGTATAGCCCGTTGGGCCATCCGAATTTCTGCCTTCCAATTCGATGTCAGGCATATCAGAGGGACCGAAAATGTTGTTGCCGATGGACTCAGCCGTATGTTTTCCAACGACGTCGAGACCCATGAACCGGTCGATAGTTCATCTCCTCCCGAGTCCATACTATCTGAGGTTAATGCCATCTTAACAGATGCTCCCATTCTCTTTAGGGATATCGAGAAATACCAACGTGAAGATCCGACGCTGGCTCCGATAATGGAAACCCTTTCTTCTGGGGAACATGTTGTCCCTTATGTGCTGAGGAATGGTGTTCTATGTTGCCCTTCGAGGCATGATAAGATGATGAAGGTTGTCATTCCAGCGGTTCTTGTGCCTATGATCTTCAAGTACTATCATGAGACCCCATTAGGGGGGCATCTTGGAATCTTTAAAACTCGTGAAAAGATTCGTGAAAGGTTCATCTGGAAGGGTATGGACGGTGAAATCCGTGAACTAGTAAAAGCTTGTAAATCTTGTTTGCTTAGTAAACCTACCATGTCCACCAAGGTAGGCCTTTTGTCTTCGCATCAGGCTTCGCACCCCATGGAACGCCTGTATATTGATTATGTAGGACCCTTCCCTCAGTCAAAGGGAAATGCCCACAAGTTCATCTTTGTATGCGTAGATGGTTTTACAAGATTTTCCTGGTTATTTCCGACTAAGCTGGCTACCGCTCAGTCCACCATTACTTCCCTAAATTCTATTTTTGCTTCTTTTGGTCCGTGCCAATATATTGTATCTGATAATGCTAAGGCTTTTGCATCTAATTTATTTCGTAAATTCTGCTTTCACCTGTCCATCTCTCATGTGACAACTTCTGCTTATTAACCTCAACCATCTCTGGCTGAACGGGTTAATCGTAATCTCAGGTCCGCGCTTATTGCCTATCATCATGAAGATCATTCTAGGTGGGACACGTCCCTGCATTGGTTAGCTTTTGCTTTGAATTCGGCTGTTCATGAATCTCATAAGTTTACTCCAGCTTCTTTGATGTTCAAGTTCGTTCCCAACACGCCGCTCTCTAATCTCTGGTCTCTGAGTGACATTCTACCTGAGACAATAGATCCGGATAACATTAAAGATCTTTGGAAGAAAGCTAAAGCCAATCTTAAGGTGTCTCATGAAAAGGTTAGGGAAATATATGATCGTGGACGGAGACCCACCAATTTGAAGGTAGGTGACCAGGTGATGGTCAAGAATTTTGTTCCTGCGGGCAAGCTTGCCCCCAGATTTCATGGGCCGTGTATCATTCTCGATTTCCTTACTCCCGTTACGTTATTGTTAAGTAATCCAGCCACCGAGAGGATATTTAGGGTTCACCTGTCACAGGTGAAACCGGTGTAATTTCTGTGTTAACTTGCTTCATATAATTTTGAAAGAAATAGGAAGGTTATATTTTTTTTAGGGGTTTCACCTTTAAGGCCTTCTGCTCTTGGTATCTGTTTCCTTTGTATGTAATTATTTCTTTGTAAACCTCCCCCGATTAGTTAAACTGCCATCCTGTCCTTGCCACAGCCATTACCACGCTCCCGTCTCCTGCTCCACAACACAGAGTGGCTTAGAGGAATGAAATAAATATCTCCACGCCGCTGGCCACTCATCTCCTCCACTGAGACTGTACCCTAAAAATCATTCTGGTCAAACAAAATTCTGCCGCCGAGCTTTAATGTTTCAGTGCCCCCGCAGCAGCGCGGCGCCGTACCGTTCCTGAGGCAGGGTATGGGCCCGCCCTTCCCCAGTGAGGCCAACCTGTGTACGGCGAGCCGGAGCCCTCCTCCCGGCCAAGGCTGATGTGCGGCGCACGATCTGCTACCGGCCCGCAGCCTGTATATGTTCACCGCGGGCGCGGCGTGCTTCAACACCTCTACTCCTCTCATAGTGCAGGCGAGCGGTATCTCAGGGTACTTGAGGGGCCCGAGCGGCCCCCTCTGGACACAAGCTGCAGCGGCCGGTCTGGCCATCCAATTTAATCAACTACATGGACATTTACTATCAGCAATTACTACACTTGGGAATTCTACTGCAATATTTGGTGGACTTAGGAAAATTTTCTTCACTTTCAAGTATTAAAAGTTTTTCTTCTGAATTCAATTCCTACAAACATAAAGACATTACTTCAACAGTTACTACAAGAATTTTGAAACTGGATCAAACCAAATTTAGAAAATTTTTATAAATGCTTCTGCAATTTATATCCATATCAACATCATAACTTGGACCTTATTTTCAAACAAATTTCATGTGTCACCCCTGGAGGGACTTTTGGGGGGGGGGGAGGTCTGTACCGGGCGGTACACCTCCACGCCGCTAATTCTAACCTTGCGCCACTTGAAAATCCTCTGCTGGAGGAAGTCCGAACTTTATCTAATGTATTAATTTTCAAGTTACCCAGAAGATGTCACTACTTGGAAATTTGGAAGTTTCTGAACTGGGTCGTTT
Source organism: Anabrus simplex (assembly GCF_040414725.1). NCBI lineage: Eukaryota > Metazoa > Arthropoda > Insecta > Orthoptera > Tettigoniidae > Anabrus > Anabrus simplex. The sequence goes on from NC_090266.1 coordinate 494,846,973, forward strand.
TCGACGTATTTTTGTTTTGCTTGTAGTAAGAAGTGTGAACTTTCTCTTCTAGAGGACACTACTGAAAAACTACAATAGTGCACCCTAGTGCAAGGTGAAAGAACTGTTTTTTGGAGAAATTTTTATTTCAAAAGTTTGTTTCTTGTTAAATTTCTTTCTGGTATTATTTAAGTTGGCTGTATTCCCCTTTCTTTCCCCTTGTTTTGAATTTATCCAATCCCGAATTTCTTTAATTAATTTACGACCAATAAGGTGTTTCTTCTTCAAATTGGATATGCTGCTTAACCCTAACCAATAAATGATTGTGGGCGGGTGTTTTCTTTCCTGAAACGCCTCGAACTTTCCGCGAGAGTATATAAACTGCTGATTTTAGGGTCTCTGCGCCACTTCAGTACCATCTTTCAGTGTGTAAAGTACATAGCAGGGGGCGGGAAGCGCCTCTTTCTTCGGACAGCAGTTCAACAACCAGGTAATGGCCGTATAATAACTTCTTTTCTTGCTAGCTCAGCAGTTTAACTCTCGGGGCGGGTCCGACGCTTTTCCACCATGTAACTTTTCCCTAAAATGTAAAGACTCTTAGTACCTATTCTCTTTTAAGCTACCTATTGGGATAGAGAGTGCTTAACCCTCTCGAGCTCCCACTCATATTGTTTTGAGGTGAACTTACTTTTTCACAACCTATTCTTCTTTAACGTAATGTAATTCTTCTTTTTTTTCTAAAGTCACCTCTTTAGTATGGGATTAGCCCTTGCATTTGTGGCCTAGAGCCAGATTAGGTTTTAAAACAAAATGTATTAGGAGTGCAGTTCGCCTCCTCTCACATTGGTATTTTAGAGGCCATGTAATTATCCTTTTCTCGCTTAATAGGCCTCAGTAGGTTGGGTATTTCACCCCTGTGTTTACGTCCTTAGAGGACATCTTGAAGGTCGAGTTAGGTGTGGCCTTTTGATAGGCTTAAAATTTTGAGAGCGGATCGCTCTTTTGAAATTTGTTTCTGCGTGCCTCTAGGAGGTCTTACTGTGTAATTTGGAGCAAGTGCTCCTGGGCGTGATTTGGGGTTTTCTGCCTCTTTGTTAAACCTTATGTACATGTAAGCTTGGGCTAACTGCTCAAGAATTGTGAGTTCGGGGCTCGAAGCCCAAAGCCTGTAAATACTGTTGTTGCTCTTTTGTTGCCTTGCTACTCTGTACCTTCCATGCTTGTTATTTCTTGAGTTTGAAAAGAGAATATAACCTTGTTAAAATTTCACATTAACTTTAATTTCGTAGTTTGAGACCCGTTCACCCTCGCACCTTCTTTCACCTCTACCTACCACAAAAATACGGTAACAATTATTATTATTATTATTATTATTATTATTATTATTATTATTATTATTATTATTATGTTGTAAATGTAGGATACATGTGACCTCAGAAACGGTGTCTTACTGTATCACAGTAGGTAATGTCAGATGGAAATTAGCAAATAAAAAAGGCGCCTCAACCCAGGATCGAACCATCGACCTCCTGCATGCCAACCAAAAACTCTAGCCACTGCACCAACTGTACAGCACGACGTGGGTGTGCTGACAGCGGTAGTTACCCTACATATGGTTACAGTGTTGCCAGATTGCTACTCTTTAACGTCCGTTTTCTACCTGATATACTCGCAAGACGAAATTTTGTAAGAGACATTTTTTTATTGCTGGCATGTGAGGAGTCGCGCTGCGACGCCCGAGTGCGCGAATTACGCTTCAGCCTGTATATTAGACGTATTTCTCACCAACCATCCCTCCTCAGTGTCCCAGGTCGAAGTTATACCCGGCTTCAGTGATCACTACGCCATTCGAGTGACTCTAGCCATCCTAGACTGCAGCAAAACCTGTCAAACACAAATCCAGGCCTCAATATAACTTTAGGAGAGCTGACTGGAAATCCCTCTCCACCCACTCCAAACTGCTTACCAACCTGTGACGTAGACTCTTTGTGGGTCGCCTGGAAAAATATATTTTTCTAATGCGTTGATCAAACTCACCGAAATGCACTAAAAACAGAAAAAAGTTCCATGGATAAAGAAAATACAATTGAATTTAATAAGGCAAGGGAACAGTCTGTACAAAAAATGGAAACACTGCCAAATGGAGAATCATCATCATCATCATCTGTTTACTACAAAAAATGGAAACACTGCCAAATGGAGAATCATCATCATCATCATCTGTTTACCCTCCAGGTTCGGTTTTTCCCTTTGACTTAGCGAGGGATCCCACCTCTACCGCCTCAAGGGCAGTGTCGTGGAGCTTCAGACTCTTGGTCGGGGGATACAACTGGGGAGTATGACCAGTACCTCGCCCAGGCGGCCTCACCTGTTATGCTGAACAGGGGCCTTGTGGAGGGATGGGAAGAGTGGAAGGGATAGGCAAGGAAGAGGGAAGGAAGCGGCCGTGGCCTTAAGTTAGGTACCATCCCGGCATTCGCCGGGAGGAGAAGTGGGAAACCACGGAAAACCACTTCCAGGATGGCTGAGGTGGGAATCGAACCCACCTCTACTCAGTTGACCTCCCGAGGCTGAGTGGACCCCGTTCCAGCCCTCGTACCACTTTTCAAATTTCGTGGCAGAGCCGGGAATCGAACCCGGGCCTCCGGGGGTGGCAGCTAATCACGCTAACCACTACACCACAGAAGCGGACATATTCACAAGGCTTGTTCCGATACCAAAGAGCTGTGGAAACTACTAAAAATGAACTGTTGCAGCGCTGCACCAAGCTCCTTTCAAGCTAAAGGAAACCCATCTCCAAGCCCACAGACATTGTCTCAGCCTTCAGTGAAAAATTTAAAGAGAATATATCCCGGGTACAATCAGCTGAGGACATGTATATAACAAACCCACCCGTACTGCACCTCCATCTCTCCAGCCTCTACTTCTCGGAGCTTGAGGTACTAGTAAGTTTGAAGAGGATTCGATCCCATGCGGCGAACAGCCATGATGAAACACCCAGAGGACCGATGACCTTAGATGTTAGGCCCCTTTAAACAACAAGCACCATCATCATCATCGAAACACCCAGCCGTATACTCCGTGACTGTGCCGGATCCGTTTCACCATCTCTTTGCGAACTCTTCAACCTGTCACTTCACTGTGGATCACTGCCTCAAGATTGGAAGTCTGATGGTGTACTCCTCATTTTCAACAAAGGGGACAAATCGCTCAATGACAATTATCGGCCGTTGTCTCCCACATCCCACGTAGGCCTGTGTAAATATATAGAACGACTGGTAGCCTCTAATTTACAGGAATTCCTCCGGGAAGGTAATCTGCTAAGTAAAAGCCAACACGGTTTTCTTCCAGGAAGACACTGTAATACTTAATTGACGAGTGGCAGTTCTCCCTGGAGAAATCTAAAATGGTTCTTGTTCCGAGGTATCTGTGGAACAGCAGAGGTGAAAGAAGGTGCGGGGGTGAACGGGTCTCAACGAAATTAAAGTTAAGATAAAATTTAACAAGGTTATATTTTTTTCAAAATCAAGAAATAACAAGAATGGCAGGTACAGAGTAGCAAGGCAACAAAAGTACAATTACAGTATTTACAGGATTTGGGCTTCGAGCCCCGAACTCACAATTCTTGAGCAATTAGCCCAGCTTTACCCCAAAACAAGTTTCAACAGAGGGGCAGAAAACCCCATTCATGCCCAGGAGCACTTGCTCCAAATCACACAGTAAAGCCTCCTCGAGGCACGCAGAAACAAATTTCAAAAAGAGCAAACCGCTCTCAACTTTCAAGCGTACAAAAGCCCACACCAAACTCCACCTTCAAGTTGTCCTCTAAGGACATAAACACAGGGGTAAAAATACCCAACCTACTGAGGCGTATTCACTAAAGAAACAGTACAATGACATGGCCTTAAATTATCAGTTTGATCGGAGGCGAACAGCACTCCAAACACTTTAGTAAAACCTACTTGGCACTAGGCCGCTAATGCAAGGGCTAATCCCATACTAAAGAGGTGACTTATAAAAGGAGACAATTCACATAACGTTAAGGACGAAACGGTTGAGAAAATAAGTTTACCTCAATGCAATATGAGTGGGAGCTCGAGAGGGTTAAGCACTCTCTATCCCAATTTATAGTTAAACAGATAGAATAGATACCGAGTGTCTTTACATTTTAAGGGAAAGTTACATGGTAAACGGCTTCGGACCTGCCCCGAGAGTTAAACTGCTGAGCTAGCAAGAAAAGTAGTTATTAAACGGCCATTACCTTGTGGATGAACTGCTGCCCGAAGAAAGAGGCGCTTCCCGCCCCCTGCTACGTACTTTACACACTGAAAGATGTTACTGAAGTGGCGCGGAGACCCGAAAATCAGCAATTTATATACTCTCGCGGAAAGTTCGAGGCGTTTCAGGAATGAGAACACCCTCCCACAAGAATTTTATTGGCTAGGGTTGAGCAACATGTCCATGTTGGAGAAGATACACCTGATTGGTCATAAATTAATTAAAGAAATTCGGGATTGGCTAAATTCAAACCTGGCGGAAGGAAGGGGTTAATATTGCCAACATAAACAATAACTGAAAGAAATTTAACAAAGAACAAACTTATAAACAAAAAAATTTCTTCAAAACATAGTTCTTTCACTTCGCACTAGGGTGCATAATAGTATTTCTTCAGTAGTACCATCTGGAAGAGAATGTCCACACTTCTTACTACAGGCGAAACAAAAATACATCGAAAACGACCCAGTTCAGAAACTTCAAAATTTACAAGTAGTGACATCTTCTGAGAAACTTGAAAATTTACACCGTAGATAAAGTTCAGGCTTCCTCCAGTATGGGAGTTTCAACTGGCGCAAAGTTTGAATTAGCGAAGCGGAGGTGTACCACCCGGTACAGTTCTAATAGACCGCGAGGCTTTGAACTGGGCTAAAGCTTTTGACCAAATCCCACATGAAATTTTTTTTTTAAATTAAGACAGGTGAAAAGAAGGGGAAGAGTACTGGCATGGTTGCGGTCATTTCTGGAGGGTCGAACTCAACATAGTGTGTATGATGGAGTTCGATCTACGACTTTTAAAGCAACCTCAGGAGTATGTAAAGGAAAGCGTCGTGGGACTATTAATATTTAATGCATTTGTCTCTGATTGACCTAAATGTGTTACCTCAACCATGGCCCAGTACGCTGATGACACGGTAATATATACAGGGAAATACAATGTGCAGATGATTGTCTGAAGTTACTGTCGTACCTAGGACACTATAGTGGTGTTGTGTTACCTCAACCGTCTTAACATTAATGCTGGCAAATGTAAATACATTAGGTCAAGTAGGTCTCGAAAACCAATATCAATCAATCAATCAATCAATCAATCAATCAATCAATCAATCAATCAATCAATCAATCAATCAATCAATATATAATAATTTCGTGTGGCTATTTCTAGCCGAGTGCAGCCCTTGTAAGGCAGACCCTCCGATGAGGGTGGGCGGCATCTGCCATGTGTAGGTAACTGCGTGTTATTGTGGTGGAGGATAGTGTTATGTGTGGTGTATGAGTTGCAGGAATGTTGGGGACAGCACAAACACCCAGCCCCCGGACCATTGGAATTAACCAATGAAGGTTAAAATCCCCGACCCGGCCGGGAATCGAACCTAGGACCCTCTGAACCGAAGGCCAGTACGCTGACCATTCAGCCAACGAGTCGGACAATCAATCAATCAATCAATCAATCACTACTGATCTGCATTTAGGGTTAGTCACCCACGTGGCAGATTCCTTATTTGTTGTTTTCCTAGCCACTTCTTAAATGATTGCAAAGAAATTAGAAATGTATTGAACATCTCCATCGGCAAGTTAATCCAATCCCTAACTCCCCTTCCTATAAACGAATATTTGCCCTAGTTTGTCCCCTTGAATTCCAACTTTATCTTCATATTGCGATCTTTCCTACTTTAAAAGACACCACTCAAACTTATTCGTCAACTGATGTCATTCCAAGCAATCTCTCCACTGACAACTCGGAACATACCATTTAGTTGAGCAGCTAATCTCCTATCTCCCAAGTCTTCCCAGCTCAAACTTTGTAACATTTTTGTAACACTACTCTTTTGTCGGAAATTGACAAGAACAAATCGAGCTGCTCTTTGGATTTTTTCAGTTCTTGAATCAAGCAATCCTGCTGAGGGTCCCATACACTGGAAACATACTCTAGTTCGGGTCTTACCAGAGACTTATATGCCCTCTCCTTTACATTCTTACCACAACCCCTAAATACCCTCATAACAATGTGCAGAGATCTGTACCCTTTATTTACAATCATATTTATGTGATTACCCCAATGAACATCTTTCCTTATATTGACACCTAGGTACTTACAATGACCTCCAAAAGGAACTTTCACTCCATCAACGCACTAATTAAAACTGAGAGGACTTTTCCTATTCGTGAAACAAACTGTCTTTTAACCCCGTTTATCATCATACCATGGCCTACTGTCCATCTCACTACATTATCGGGGTCATTGTGCAGTTGCTCACAACCTCCGAACTTATTTAAATACTCTGTACAGAATAGCATCATCTGCAAAAAGCCTTATCTCAGATGCCACTTCTTTAAACATATCATTGATGCATATCAGAAAACATAAAGATCAAATAATACTGCCTTGAGGAATTCCACTCTTAATTATTACAATAGAATGTATGTACAGGGTGAACAAAAAATGCCGCACTTGGAGGTCGTCACGCGATTCCCCATCCCATTGCGAGACAAAAGTTTCTATAGCCAAATCGGATCTGGTGATGTTGGAAAACAAGTCGAAAACGAGAAGGTGGAAATACTATCACATCCTGCAGTGTATCGGAATGTAATAGAGAAACGTGCATCATCCCGCTCTACCGTACACGCCGTCGCAGCTCACTAAGTAGACTGCTGGATTATCAAACCCACATGCACCACGGAGCTACGGCTCGAATCCACGACAGTTTCTTTCTTCTGGGTGTGTGACGTCAGGCCCCTAGTTCCCGTCGTGTAACTGCGTTTGCAATCATGACATCTTGTTGTCACATGACAGTAGTCGAACACATGACAGTGTGATCCATTCAACTGAATGCATGAGTCGACTAACCATGCAGTGCACAACCCACGCTGGTCCTGTGAAGTGCATGTAGGGCGGCTTCCTGATGGAGTACACAAACGGCGAATACGTCGATATGCTTTTGGTGTTGGGTGCATCCGATAACCATGCTTCTGCTGCTGCTCGTGAGTATGCAGCACGGTACCCTCAAATGCGCCATCCCGATAAGAATGTTTTTCGTCAACTTGAGCAACGTCTGCGGGAAACCGGCAAACTTCGTTCACAAGTAGTGGACAGAGGTCGTCCAAGGACTAGACATACTCCACAAACAGAGGACGACATTCTTGAAGACGTTCACCAATCACCTCGGCGAAGTACCCGTGATATTAGAAAGCAGTTCCATGTATCTCAAACACTGGTTGTTGACATGTTGCACGGCGAGAAACTCCATCCGTATCATTACACGTTAACTCAACACCAGCGGCCAGAAGACCGCATTAAACGAGTACAGATCTTTGAATGGCTTTTGCAACAAGGTGAAGATAACGAACATTTTACAAAGAATGCGATATTGAATGACGAATATAGCTTCACTCGGGAAGGTATTTTCAACCATCACAGCAGCCATTATTGGTCTGACCACAACCCGCATGTCACCCGTGAACGTGGCTTTCAGGCACGCTTTGGCATAAATCTGTGGGCTGAAATCGTGGGAGGAGTGCTTTCAGGCCCTTACCTATTGCCGGACAAGTTGAATGCGCCCCATATTGTACGTTTCTGGGCAATAATTTGCCTGATGCCTTACAAAACGTTCCACTTGGTGTTCCGCGACAGCTATGGTTTCAGCATGATGGAGCACCGCCACACTCTGTAATGATTGAGCGTAACTGGTGAAATGAAGCGTTTCCAGGGAAATGGGTTGGTCGTGGAGGTACAATGTTCTGGCCTCCACGTTCCCCGGTCCTTAATCCACTAGATTTTTATTTATGAGGACACTTAAAGGAACATGTTTTTAGTACTCCACCCATGGATATACAAGACCTAACAGGTCGCGTGCATGCTGCATCGGCGATGGTGGATGCAGTTGTGTTGCGTAGGGATCAGCAAAGTATGCTCCAGCGAGTGGCGAAGTGTTTGCAAATGCAAGGTGGTCGCTTTGAACATCTGCTGTGAAGTGAACGTTGCTCGTAAGTGTACGTACCGTCTATGTGAAGATAAGACTGGACGTCACACGTACACTATGGAATTATTGTGCGTAGCATAATGGGCAATCCAGTGTAGCCTACCTACAATACTGTATTGTGCTTCTTTGTACCGCATTGGATAGAGACGATGTTACTGTATCAATATTATGTTCTACATATTGACTTTATTTGTGCCATGGACGAAACAAAGTGGTCGCTTAGGTCTTGAAGAAGTTCATGATATGTCGGAGTGTTTAAATAAAAATAACTGTAACAGTAAGACAGAACATAGTCTATTGCATTGTGGAGGTGCACATTGGATGCAATTTGAAACCGCGGTTAGCGGCGCGCGGCTGTGAGCTTGCATCCGGGAGATAGTTCGAATTCCACTGTCGGCAGCCCTGAAGATGGTTTTCGGTGGTTTCCCATTTTCACACCAGGCAAATGCTGGGGCTGTACCTTAATTAAGGCCACGGCCGCTTCCTTCCAACTCCTAGGCCTTTCCTATACCATCGTCGCCATAAAACCTATCTGTGTCGGTGCGACGTAAAGCCACTAGCAAAAAAAAGCAATTTGATACATTAACTGAAAAAAGTTGGCGCAAAGACGACGCGTTCGTACAACCGGCACTTATGGCATTACCTCGTCCAACAGAGCTAATGACAAAGCTCTGCCACAGCGCCGAGTTCATGTGACCTGTGCTTGGCCCCACTGCACGCAGTTACAGCTTTGCCAGAGCCTCGTTTCTTAACTCGCATTTCTATTAAACCTATTGGTGGGAGTAGGTTTTGCAAGATAAACTTTTGTCATGAATTTCGACGAGGAACAGCATGCCGACATACTCGTGCGGCATTTTTCATTCTTCTTCTTCTTTATCTGTTTACCCTCCGGGGTCGGCTTTTTCGTCGGGCTCGGCGACGGATCCCACCTCCACTGCCTCAAGGGCAGTGTCCTTGAGCTTCAGACTCTGGGTCGGGGGATACAATTGGGGACGATGACCAGTACCTCGCCCAGGCGGCCTCACCTCCTATGCTGAACAGGGGCCTTGTAGGGGAATTGGAGGATTGGAAGGGGTGGACAAGGAAGAGGGAAGGAAGCGGGCGTTGCCTTAAGTTAGGTACCATCCCGGCATTTGCCCGGAGGAGAAGTGGGAAACCACGGAAAACCACTCTCAGGATTGCTAAGGTGGGAATCGAACCCACCTCTACTCAGTTGACCTCCCGAGGCTGTGTGGACCCCGTTCCAGCCCTCGTACCACTTTTCAAATTTCGTGGCAAAGCCGGGAATAGAACCCGGCCCTTCGGGGGTGGCAGCTAATCACACTAACAACTACACCACGCAGGCGGACGCATTTTTGTTCACCCTGTATAACAGTGGCGTATTCTGAGGGCTACCAAGGCTATCGGTGAAGCCCAAACCGCAAATGAGAACGATGTAAGCACCTGGCACATTCTTCCATTTACAAAACTTGAAAGCATTGAGAAAAAAATCGCTCTTATTTCTGAGTGCAGGGCGTCGGAGACCGACATTGCAGCCCAAGCGACTCACCTCGCGTGGCTTGCTGCTGGATATCGGATTGGTGAGGGTACCGAGGGGATGAGTGTGCAAGGCTTCGCTCCGTCAGTTTGTCAGTGCTGACAGGGAGAGATAGCAAACATGCGTTTCTTACCACATATAATTCCTTACCTCTTACTTCCGACTTAATTATATAGATAACAGAGGGCTGGTATTTTACCTCCATCCACTTCTACATCCTTGTAGGAGGACACTGCAATGACTGTCCGACTCGTTGGCTAAATTGTCAGCGTCCTGACCTTCGCATCAGAGGGTTCCGGGTTCGATTCCCGGCCGGGCCGAGGATTTGAACCTTAGTTGTTTAATTCCAGTGGCGCAGGGGCTGAGTGTTTGTGCTGTCCTCAACATCCCAGCAATTCACACACCACATATAACACTATCCTCCACCACAATAACACGCAGTTATTTACACATGGCAGATGCCGCCCATACTCATGGGAGGGTCTACCTTACAAGGGCTGCACTCGGCTAGAAATAGCCACACGATATTAAATTATTAACTGCAATGTCTGCTGTTATAGGAGTAATCTAATTTTCCTTCTATATGTAGATGTGCTGAAATGAAATGCAATATTGCAGGTTTAGTAATTCCCTTTTGTTGTTTGGAATCGAACCCGTGATCATGGGTCGGACACCACCACTGATCTACTGAGGAAGCTAATAAACCGGTGAACGACGGGTACGAACACTTGTAACGCTGTAAAATTCTACACGTTATTTTGATTATGATAATAATAATAGTGCATAACTTTTGGAAAGGCTTAATGGTGACCTAATGAGGATTAAACGAATGGCGAGGATGTCATAAAACCCAGTTCCGATACGAGGGGAATAAAGAGTACGAGGAGGTTGATCCCCAGATTTAAACCGGGGCCTTCGGACCAAAGGCAAACATTCTACCCGTTTAGTGCCTTCCATAGATACTGCATATGGTAAATAAATGATGAATGCATTAATGGATGAAAAAATCAATCACACAAGTAGGGAGATAAGCAAGAAGACTAGAAAGTATCGGATTATGAACGCAATCTTATTACATGTAAATAGAGCACCAATATTGACTAGCTTCTCATATCATCTCATACGACGGTGGAATCTCATCACTTAACTTCCGAACAAATACACATATTTCTACGACAGGTAAAAGAACGCAGTTCGGGTTCATAATACCTTACCTCGGCAGAACGTGTGGACGGATATGCAGCAGGAACACGCGCGACTGAACCAACAGTACGTACCAGGAAAACAGGACAAATAACAGAAGCAGGCACAAAAGCAAATGTCATCAAATTATCTCGCGTTCTTTATAATCAAGGTATAAGTACATACAAGGAGAATAAACGGAAACAAGGACGCCGCCGCTCGGAATGGGCTGGCTGAATATTGGAAGAATGAAAAAAAATCGAAATGACTAAAACACCTCACATAAAAGAATGTAAGAAAAGAAACAATAATTCAGGTTATCGTGATCGCCAAGATACCTGCATAGAGGAGAAGGAAAACATTCAGTCGCATGAGTTTAAGACACTACTAAGTATAAAACATTAGCCTTCAACCTTGAATTATGCCTTATACCATGCAAATACGGAGGTCATTGGAGCATCCATTCTAGTCAGATTAACAATCGTAACGTTCAATATGAGGAACACAATCCTCAAACAGGATAGTAAAAGTCAAAATCAGGTTAACAAAATTCACAGAATTTAATAGCTCATTCCTGCAGGAGATTAAAGACATTCTAACAGGGACGACGGAGATCACAGGAACTATCTCACTGCCATCTCTTGCGACCAACATATTAAAATTACATAACATTAGTAGGACGGAACAGACAGTAAAGTGTCAAGAAAAGGTTTCTTGGTTCAAAAATATACTCTGAATATTCCCATTTTGAAACTCGGCCCCATGTTTCAACAGCAAGGTATGGTGGTGGAATTAATATCCGATTATTTATACTGTAACAGTAAATGTTGATTACGTCGGCTAGTTGACCACGAGACTCGACACATTGGTGTCCGGTCTCTATCTGATTTGTTACAGAGTAGAGGGAAGTAAAATAAGTATAATGGAACGTCTTTAATTTTGTCCAAAAATTTATTCATAAAATAAAATCAGAATTGTTAATGAACTTAACCATGATAGGTTAATATTGTGTTTGGTCCGTATTGACTAGTCTGAAAGTATAATGTAACTATTTACAATAGTTTATTTGAATCCGCCTTGATCAATACACTCATTAAATGAAAGACCTCGGGTCGGGGGATACAACTGGGGAGGATGACCAGAACCTTGTCCAGGCGGCCTCACCTGGTATGCTCAACAGGGGCTTTGCGGGGGATGGGAAGATCGGAAGGGATAGGCAAGGAAGAGGGAAGGAAACGGCCGTAGCCTTAAGTTAGGTATCATACCGCCATTTACCTGGAGGAGAATTGGGAAACCACGGAAATCCACTTTCAGGATGGCTCAGATGGTAATCGAACCCACCTCTACCCAGTTGACCTCCCGAGTCTAAGTGGACCCCGTTCCGGCCCTAGTACCACTTTTCAAATTTCGTGGCAGACCCGGGAATCGAACCCGGGATTCCGGGGGTGGCAGCTAATCATGCTAACCACCACACCACAGAGGCGGACTCTTGTTAAACTAATGAGGTAATACAATATCTTTTCTTCTCATACTTTTCCGCCTGGAAATAGTTTACTTGTTGTTAAAATGTATTAATTAGGTAATATAATATCATCTGTTTCCTTGTTATACCTTTCGGCTTTGCCTGCTGCCATTTCTTGATGGATACAGTACTTTTGTATCCATTTCTTGGCACAGGCCAGAGTAAAGTGTAGCTTTCACCGAAGTCCCAGTCTCATCCATGGCTGTGACAATATGGAAGCTGCTGGGGTGTGGTTGGTGCTGAGTAATGGCATTCAGAGCACGACTAGTGCATCCGAGTGTTATGAAAGGTGTTGCTCATAGGGTCAGTCGTGTTGCAATAGCACTTTCTGACCCAGTGAGGAAAGCAATGGCAAACTACCTCACTCCTCGTCTTGCCTAGTACGCCTCATTTTGGTGCTGTCATTGGTTTTTGCCGTTTCCTTATAACCGCATATTTGGTGGTGCTATTTGAGGATCCAACCAGCCTCTGGGCTGATGACCTAACAGACAGACCTTTCCGCTTGGAAAGTGTTTACCTCTTGACTTATGTAACGAGCTAAGTTGTCTATATTTTAACTAATCATAAGGGTTTTCCCATTGTTACTGTAATTCGAATTAGATTAATACTTTCCTTGTTGATAACTTGTAGAATTTATTTTCTCACTGTTAATCCTTTTCTTACAAAAGTTGAGAACGTAACATCCATTGCTATTTTTACTATTTATATTAATATTAAATTTCGTTATAGCAACATGTTTGTTCTCCCCATCTCTCTTTTTGTGTTTATCTTCCAGAACAGGACAATTAATTGAGGATAAGGACCAAACATCTAACTACTAGCTTTTATCCAATCAACTAAGAGAAAATTTATAACTGTTAGGTTCTTCAGTCTGACGAAACTAAATTATGAATAACGAAATGTATAAACTACCTGAGAAAGAATACATATGACAACATAATTATGCACAAAAAAAGAAAAAGCGTAACTAAAAATAGAATGCCATGTTTCGTTCTTGAAAAAACATCATCAGATTCTATCAAATCACACTCGAAAATATTTAGAAATGTATAGATATATATATTTGAATTCCGTTTAAATACTTAAATGTTGAAATTTGAAACTTATCTTAATGAAGTCCTCACTTCTCTCCAGTCTAGCATAGAAAGTAACATCATGTAATTTTAGAACCATATTTTATCTGATGGGGGAGACTCTGCTGTCTTCCAGCTTCGTCTCAGTTCCACTTTTAACTCTTCAAAAGTTAGGAGTGGAGGAATTATTGCATATAAAATCTGCATTATAGTGTGTTATACATTTCAGCGTTCAGTCTGCAATCAACTGTGAATTGTTTAAGCCCATCCAGAGCCATTTATTTACAACTATAAGGGGCGATCAGAAAGTTTCAGTTCGACGGTCGTACAGTCCTTAATCGGGATGCCAATCAGGCCAAATTGGCGTGAGCATTAAGGCTCTCATCCCACCGGCGCAGAAGGGTGAAGATCCCAGTGTGGTAAAACACCGTGCCGTGCTGCGTGAAGAAGTCCGTAACCGCTGCACATTCTCGTCCGACAGGAAGCGTCGACCATTGAAGGCCTTTTTGAGGGGACCGTATGCGTGATAACCGCGCGGGAAGAGACCACTAGAGTGTCTCCCGCTTGAGCTGGCTGGATGAGGCTGGTCCCACATATCTACTGGCGACTAGTGTCGAAATGCAACCCGCACGGAACTTGGTGCACGGAAATGGAGTGTGTATCGTAGAGATAGGATAGGAATGGTGGGAGGGGAGTATTCATTCTGGTGAAAGACGAATTTGTAACTACGAAAAAGTTAAAGACGAGAAACATGAAATTCTATGTGTAAGGCTCATTTCTAAAGATAATAGGCAACTTGATATATTTGGAGTGTACAGACCGCGAAAGGGTAGTGCTGACATGGATTCAGAATTATTTGATAAGATAATCAGCTATGTGGGAAACGACATGTAAAGGAATGTGATTGCAGCGGGAGATCTGAATTTACCAAATGTCAATATGGAAGGAAATGCGAACGACAGGAAGCATGACCAACAAATGGCAAATAAGTTAATATGCGAAGGACAGCTGATTCAGAAAGTGATGGAGCCAACGAAAGGGAAAAGTATCCTGGATGTGGTGCTGGTAAAACCAGATGAGCTCTATAGAGAAACCGAAGTAATAGATGGTATTAGTGATCATGAAGCTGTTTTTGTCGGAGTTGAAAATAAGTGTGATAGAAAGGAAGGTCTTAAAAGTAGGATTATTAGGTAGTACCATATGGCTGATAAAGCAGGCATGAGGCAGTTTCAAAAAAGTAACCATGATAGGTAGAAAACGGTAAATAAAAATGTAAACAGACTCTGGGATGGCTTTGAAGCAATTGTTGAGGAATGTGAAAACAGGTTTGTACCTTAGCCCATATATGCCCAACTTTTTTTTTCATTTTGAATATCTTCCATCTTCACATAAAATGGTCAAATGGATGCACTGATGTTGTAAAAAATGAAAAATAAATTGTTTGCTATTCCAGTCGTAAGGAAAGTGCCGCCCCATTTATGGGGCGGTGGGCATGGGAGGGTACATGTAAAGCAAATTACTTTCCCTTTCGACTAGAAGTTTACTACGTTCACACATTCAATTATATCACAAGAAATACAAATACAAAATATAAAACTCGTCAAATAAACAAAGAATAGTGTTCCAAGTTAGAGAGATTGTTAAATTATTTCCATTTGTCACCATTATACACGTAAACACATAAGAACGTTTGATAGATATCACTTGCTTTATGTCACTTAACAATGGAACTTCTCAAAGCAATTAGCATGGCAGCGCACATCACATTTTTTACATTTCTTGGTAGTATTCTTATGGCATTCTGCACATCGAATCTGGGTTGGATTTGATATTATTATATGCCTAACACCATCCAACCGCACTTCATCCTGCACGCCCCGTTTCACAGGTTTCAGAGGTCTACCAACTGCAGGACGATTGGTGTATTTGCCTAGGTAACATTGGACAATATAACGTATGAAGCCCAAAAAATTACAAGAGCATTTATCCATTCCTACAGGAGTCATCCTATACAGCTAATATACATTATTTGCATCCGGGAGATAGTAGGTTCGAATCCCACTATCGGCAGCCCTGAAAATGGTTTTCCGTGGTTTCCCATTTTCACACCAGGCAAATGCTGGGGCTGTACCTTAATTAAGGCCACGGCCGCTTCCTTCCAACTCCTAGGCCTTTCCTATCCCATCGTCGCCATAAGACCTATCTGTGTCGGTGCGACGTAAAGCCCCTAGCAAAAAAAAAAATATACATTATTGATACTGCAGCTCAACGGGAACATATAAGCTGCCAGTACCATTTTTTCAACCTTATACCAGGCCGATAAGCTGACACATTTTGGTCCAGCCGGTCCACTCCTCACATATATAGATTATACTGAGCAGCAAGCGCTACTTGTCTTACGGATATCCTCTTTCTTCCCTTGGAACTCCAACAACTCCACATGCCCATCGGCGAAACACCTGTTCTGTTAGATGCCAGAGTTACAATATTATTGTCGTTGAACTTTACGAGAGTTATTCCTGAGTTTACATCTGTGACTTCGTCATAACTACCTCTTGGAAGCTTTTTCATTACAGCAGGGTCCTGGAGAGGGGCCTTTTCAATACGATTATTACGAATTGTGCCAGTGCAGTCATGACAACTTCTTCCTAGTTTTGATAAGAGAGGCAGGGATGTAAAGTAGTTATCAGTAAATATACTATATGCCGAACCTTGAGTCAGTTTATTCACCATGTCTACAACTACTGATTCTCCTACACCCAGGTCAGGGTTTGTGTTACCTATTGAGGCACCTTGATAAGGCTCAGCTTGAACAAGATACCCTAATCGCGAACACATAGACCACACTTTGAAGCCAATTTTGGGTGTGCTGTTTGGTTCCATGTCTTCCAAAGTATGGGGCCATGGATTCATCAATGCTCAAGTACGCATCTTTAGGAAATAATTTTAACCATTTTTCATTTACATGATCCCAAAGTGGGTGTACTTTTGCGAATTTATCATGGGATTTAGAGTGTTATTATTCATATCTATTCCTTGAAATAGCACCTGTGAACCCGGGATGGTAAGTATCAACACTTGAATCCCAGTAGAGACGATGCCTAGCAACAGTACAACGTCCACTCAAAAGTAATAGGGCAATAAGTAACCTGATGCCATTAACTTCAAAATCAAATTTATGGTTACCTTTGAACATGGCATATCGTTTTGACTCATTAACAATGGCATTTATTATTTGGTTATCCCAGAATAGTTCGAAAAGTTCTACAGTAGATTTGTTTGTGTTTAAAAATTCTGGTCTTGTCCATTCACGTTCAGGTTTAGTGGGTATATCAACATGTTCCCACTTACGTGTTGGTGGCAATGTTTTCTTTTTTCGGGGAGGTGATAACATGTAGTTATGATTAGAAATAGCTCAAGATGCAGTCTGTTCATTGTGACTACGTGATGATGCTACTTGGTCAGCACGGCTAGTTGTATCATCCCGAATCTCAGGTTCTCCCAATACCACTTCTTCAAATCCATTTTCAGTAACGACAGTAGCCCGCAGCTCTCCCTCAGCCCGAAGTTGGTTTCCCGATAGATGATTGATGTTTCCATCTTCGTCACCACTTTCTTCATCACTATGAAGATGAATTTACGGGGGGCAAGTGTAGGTATATTGTAGCACTTGCAAATTGTTGGTCGTCACTCTCAAGAATCGCCAAGATTTCATCGATGGTTGACCTAAAATATTATAAGAAACACGTGAAAATATTTTAACGATATATCTACAGAAGGTAACAATACTGATATAATGCAGATGTTAGCCTACACTCATTTGTTCCGTTATTTTTACAACTTTGCTGGATTACTCGATGCATATTGTGTTTTATAACCAGTTAAGGCGTAGGATAGGGAAGCTGTAACGCGTGTATATCTACATATCATACCAGAAAGTATTTTAGTCAATAGAACATATGCTGCCGTAAAAATTGTATCATAAAATATGGTGTACCCGCCCATGCCCATTGCCCCATTTTTGGGGCATTGAAAGAAATGCCTGGAAACAGTACTCAAATTACGAATAACCAGCTATATTCTATTACAGCAACATTATGCAAGTTATATACCATAAGGAATCACACAAACATATTAATAATTATCAATAATAATTAAAATACTTTCTTGTTCTGAGAGGTCATGTTGCATGTCCACAATGAGCTGTAGTCAACAACGAATAACTGTTCTGTTGAAGCAGCTGTGTGTTGGCAGGGACCCAGGTCTTATCCACTAATGCCAACCCTCTTGAAATATAACATCAAACTTACCTCAGGAAGAAATTCCTTGAAATATAAAAATAAAATTCCAGCTGCCCCAAAAATGGGGCGGTGGGCATATATGGGTTAGAGGGTGGTGAGGAATGGTAAAGACCCACCTTATTATAATAAAGAAATAAAGGGACTAAGAAGGAGTTGCAGACTGGAGAGAAATAGAGTTAGAAATGGCTGTGGAAGTAAGGCGAAATTGAAGGAACTTACTAGAAAATTGAATCTAGCAAAGAAGGCAGTTAAGGATAACATGATGGCAAGCATAATTGGCACTCATACAAATTTTAGTGAAAAATGGAAGGGTATGTATAGGTATTGTAAGGCAGAAACAGGTTCCAAGAAGGACATTCCAGGAATAATTAATGAACAAGGGGAGTGTGTATGTAAAGACTTTCAGAACGCATGAGTATTCAGTTAGCAGTATGTAAAGATTGTTGGTTAAAGATTCTTGGTTACAAGGATAATGTCCAGATAGAGGAGAAGACTAATGTTAAAGAAGTATTTAAATGTAGGCTACATATGATAACAATGACATTTACAATAAGATACAAAAGTTGAATACTAGAAAAGCAGCTGGAATTGATAAGATTTCTGGGGATATATTAAAGACAATGGGTTGGGATACAGTACCATATCTGAAGTACTTTTTTGATTATTGTTTGGTCAAAGGAGCCATACCAGATGAATGGAGAGTTGCTATAGTAGCCCCTGTGTGATAGACACAATTCTGAAAATTACAGGCTAATAGGTTTGATGTGCATTGTATGTAAGCTTTGGGAAGGCATTCTTTCTGATTATATTAGACATGTTTGCGAAATTAAAAACTGGTTCTATAGAAGGCAGTTCGGTTTTAGGAAAGGTTATTCCACTTAAGCTCAACTTGTAGGATTCCAGCAAGATATAGCAGATATCTTGGATTCAGGAGGTCAAATGGACTGTATCGCGGTTGACCTGTCTAAAGCATTTGATAGGATGGATCATGGGAGACTACTGGCAAGAATGAATGCATTTGGACTAGACAAAAGAGTGACTGAATGGGTTGCTTTATTTCTAGAAAATATATCTCAGAGAATTAGAGTAGGCGAAGCTTTATCTGACCCTGTAATAATTAAGAGGGGAATTCTTCAAGGCAGTATTATTGGACCATTATGTTTTCTTATATATATAAATGATATGATCAAAGGGGTGTAATCAGAGGTAAGGCTTTTTGCGGATGATGTTTTTCTCAATAGAGTAATAAATAAGTTACAAAATTGTGTGCAACTGCAACGTGACCTCGAAAATGTTGTGAGATGGACAGCAGCCAATGGCATGTTGATAAACGGGGTTAAAAGTCAGGTTGTGAGTGTCAGAAATAAGAAAATTCCTCTGAGTTTTAATTACTGCGTTGATGGGGTGAAAGTTCCTTTTGGGGATCATTGTAAGTACTTAGGTGTTAATATAAGGAAAGATCTGCATTGGGGTAATCACATAAATGGGATTGTAAATAAAGGGTACAGATCTCTGCACATGGTTATGAGGGTGTTTAGGGGTTGTAGTAAGGATGTAAAGGATAGGGCATATAAGTCTCTGGTAAGACCTCAACTAGAGTATGGTTCCAGTGTATGGGACCCTCGCCAGGATTTCCGGATTCTAGACCTGGAATAAATCCAAAGAAAAGCAGCTCGATTTGTTCTGGGTGATGTCCGATAAAAGAGTAGCGTTACAAAAATGTTGCAAAGTTTAGGCTGGGATGAATTGGGCGAAAGAAGACGAGCTGCTCGACTAAGTGGTATGTTCCGAGCTGTCAGCGGAGAGATGGCGTGGAATGACATTAGTACATGAATAAGTTTGAGTGCCGTTTATAAAAGTAAGAAAGATCACAATATGAAGATAAAATTGGAATTCAGAAGGACAAACTGGGGCAAATATTCATTTATAGGAAGGGGAGTTAGGGATTGGAATAACTTACCAAGGGAGATGTTCAATAAATTTCCAATTTCTTTGAAATCATTTAGGAAAAGGCTGGGAAAAGAACAGATAGGGAATCTGTCACATGGGCGACTGCCCTAAATGCAGATCAGTATTGATTGATTGAAAGGTTGTGAACACCTTACCTGGTACACTGATCAATGAAATACCTCAATAGTTGTTGGTAAGCTTGCAACCTGTTTGCTGACATGAGCAAATTATTGCTTTCGTACAATCTTACTCACATCCTATGTCAATACCATTTCTCATCATAACCATTCCATTCCTTGCTTTCCACTATATTGCAATAGTTCAGGTGCGAGTTCATCTATCCCTGCTGCTTTAGGACAACGTAGCTTATTTACCGTTCTTTCCATTTCCTTGAGTGTCATGTTGTCGTCTTAGATGTTCTCCACCCCATAAAGTCCGTTGTTCGGGACTTCAACAGAAATATTATTTTACGTCGAGAATATTTTGAAAATATTCCTTCCATACTTCTGGTGATTCCCTAGGATCCCTAGTGAATTGAATTCACTAATGATATCCCTGATCCTTTCCTTTATAACATTCCACAAAGAAATACAGTTCAGTTGTATACTTAGCACTTCGTGTCTGTATCCTTTTTTAGCTACAAATGAAGGTTTTGTCAACGTTTCCAAGCTCCAGAAAATGTGCATGGTGAAACAACTATGAGTTATAAATTGAAAAGTGAACCAGTGATATTTTCACCAATTAATGTCTGTAAAGGATGTTGGATGTTGCTCGGGAAGAGTTCCACTTGAAATTAATTCTAATGAAATGACTCAATAAAGACATGAAAAATCAAACCCTTTGCTAATATTCGAAGATAAATTATTTCAGTAGGGGAACGTTGTATGACTGTGTGAATAACAATACAACTATCATAGAGAACTTCTAGTCACTACCTTCTAACTGAGGGACATCACCATCTCTTACTGCAGATAGTTTTTCTTGTACATAATTACTGATTTAGTTAATAGTAGAAGAAGAAGTATGAGATCTGAACGGATATGAATTTTATGGATGCAATATTACAATCTTGGTAGTTCTAGGAAAAAAGGGATATCTTCTCCTCTTCAACGGAGTTAATTCCAAACTTTCTTTATATTAAACATCTAAAAATTCGGATCACATTCCGGTAATATATTTCGAAGAATACTAAACATATTTAGCAGAATTGAATTTTTTTTCGGAAATTGTCATATATATTCTGCAGACATATTATGGTGATAATCGCTGGAATTCCTGGACACTAGAGAAATTCCACGGGACCTTAAATATTGCCCATATTTTAAATGTTGGTGATGTTTAGTTGTACTGAGCATCTCTTGATCGGAAGAGATTTTATTTTACGGAATAAGCTCTCAATCTAGCGGATGTCGTTCCAGTGTAAAGCCATCAGCGCACCCCCTCCGCCAGGAATTCATCGACAGACTCCTCCCGTAAGCGGCGTAATTCGCTGGCACCCGATACTCTCTTCTAAAGACGCGAACAACAAATCTGTCCGCGTTTCACTTAAGCGCCCTCCAGATTAAAAGTACGCGCCTGGCTTCTCCCTCGTCATGGAACCCAGGGTTTCCAATTATATCGCAGCAGTGTTCCACTACAAACCCTCACTTGCCCTGATCGATGTTGCGCTCTCTGCTCATTCCTTCACTCAGGAATTGCACAGATTTTTTACCGCCAACATTTTCACTACTTGTTTTTAAGGCTTGTTCTCTGTTATTCCTCGGTCCCAGGTGGTAACTTTGGATGTTAGATTAAAGCAAGCTGAAGAGAAAAGCCAGTGGCAGGAAAGAAAAGACCAGTCGAGAAAAAATTGCTTGCTCCTCGCCACCCTACTTTTGGAAGCATGAATTATATGCATGAAATGATACACTTTAACCATATGATAATTAGAGTGGCTCTCAAAGATTTGGGCATATTTAGCTATTTATATGTTGCACCGTAGTTAAAAAGTATCTATTATACACCCTTTGAAAAATTAATTTAAATGTGTCCATCCTACATGTATATCACGTGTGGTACAAACCGATTTATAAACTGTGCGATTGGCGAACAAGTCGAATTGAATTTTAACTTAGTTTCCTCAGTACGGGAACAAACATTGTGTCACAGCTGTGTATTACAGCTGCTCATGGCTAGATTATAACTGGCTTACGACCTCTGAACATGATATTTTCACGAATACTACGCAATATAAAGGACTTTAAAGTAAGTTTAACGAAAGTGTTAACGCAAATATACGGACATATTTTGGATCACCTAAGCCCAGAACAGCATAAAAATCCATTGTATTTTAATCTAACAAAAATTACCATACGGAAATAATAAATAATGCGATGTTTTCAGTAATGTTCATGTACAGAAAACGAAATTGCATTAGCGCTATGCGGACGACTATCGGATATATCCTGATATCGTACTTTTCCGTTCCGGCTGTATGTCGGCATATACCCGTCAGTTGTTTCAAAGACAACTAACTTTGAATATAAATACTGATAAAAATTGATTCGGAGTTGTCTGCAACAGACATGTGAACGAGAGAGTTCGACCGCCAGCATATAACGTGCATAAAAACGGAGAAAGTAGGGAAGGTGTACTTTTATAACACCTGCAGCAGAGAACCTGCACTACATCATTGAATTTGTTTTGAAAAAATGTCGCACATTAAAGATACACAAGTGAGAAATGGACAGGTTCATATTTGAACTAGAGAGCATATTTACTATGAACCCTTGGAGATCCATATCATGCTCACTGTAAATTCACATTAATTCAGAGGAAAATACAGTAAAAATGTGCGTGTAATAGAGGATAGAACTTGATAGAAATAAAAATGAAGGGCTAAATAAGAGTTTTCGGATTATTTAATCACTCTTACATTCTTCTTCCGTTCTGGAGGTCAACTAAAAGTACATCTCTTCCTTATTACTTTCCACTGATCAAAATTTGGAAAGGAAAACTTTAGGTCTGCTTGCTTTAATTCCACGTCAATCAGTAACTGTTACAAACAATCACATAACGTCAATCAGTAAAGTCTAGACATTTTTTCCAACATTTTATTCATCAACTCTGCCAAAACTTCTCTTCAGTGTACATACCTATGTAAATGAATGAAATCACTCCACAATAAATAATTATGTTTAAAACTATCATTTAAATGTTTCAAAAAATGTCCTGCCATCAATCACATTATTACTTGCTCAGCGTCAACTAACTTATTAATGTCCTAGAGGACGGAGGGGAAAAGAAAGACCCTAGACAGTGAATGGAGTGTCGGCGTTTACCTGGTGTGAAAATGGGAAACTGAGGAAAAATACATTAGAATTCCCGAGAGTAAACATCTTGCTTTCTTCTACCATGGAATCATAAAATATTGGCGCTAACTCCTCTGTGGGTCTATCTGGGCTAGGATTAGTTACATGCTTAGTTAAAGCTTTAGAATCGCTTAGTCAACTTGAAAATTTTACAATTCACAATCTATGGATATTTTCACTAGAAATGGATTGAAATGTCACGTACGCATAGCAAAAAATATCAGTCATCTGCATACAGGTTATGAAAATCCTTGGTGGGATAAAAAGTAAGTGCTTCCATTAGAATATACGTAACTTCAGCACTTGGTCGGGTAGACTGGTTGGCTCTAAGCCTGGCCACCTTTACTTCCATGAATTAATCTGGAACTCATTTATGGTGTAGGCGGAGTGAAACTCAGGGCCATGTACGCCTTCGGAAGTGTATGTAAACATGTGTCATAAATAACTCTCTAATTTTATAATCCACCACATGAACCTACACCTTGCAATTTTTCACGTAATTACTTTCTTATTGAGAAAAACATCGCCCAGGCTTGAAGATTAGTACTCCTTGTTGCATTCTTGAGACAAATGAAAAATCACTCTCAGAAATGTACGTCAGAGATATTATGTAATGTCAATCGTTGGTCATGTCGCATATTCACCACAGAGTCGAACTTTGCAACTACATTGTTGACACAATTAATATTAGTATCCCAGTCGCTATAATTGATTTAACTGCGAAATATTTCAATTACATTAACTTTTGAAATGTCAATCAGGGGAATATACAGTAACTGCCGATTTCATTCATCAAACACAAAACGCATTGAAATGTGCCGGATTCAATACAATCATGTTTTATGAGGGCATTGCTGTAACTGATTTACACTAATATTTTAATTTCACTGGTTCTCATTTATTAACCTCAATTTGGTAGAAATTATGTCAGTGACCTGTGATGTCAATTTTAGGAGAATAAAAGCGGTGAGTATATTATATTCCTTTTACATTTCAAATTAAAATTTTAAAGGCCGCAGTAACAATAACTCATAGTTAATAATTTTTAAAATATTGTATAGCACTGGATTAGCTGCGTAACTGAAGACGTATGAGTGAGAATAGGGACGGATGGAAGTGCGATTACGGAGTCCTTTGTGACTAGGGTGTGTGAACACTTTTGATATAAAAAGTATATTACCCGTTGTAAGACCTGCTGTACTGAACAGTACCGGATTCTGTCCTCCATATAAGGTGCAGAACACCGGGCGAGTTG
The DNA here is from genome assembly GCF_040414725.1 of Anabrus simplex. Taxonomy (NCBI): domain Eukaryota; kingdom Metazoa; phylum Arthropoda; class Insecta; order Orthoptera; family Tettigoniidae; genus Anabrus; species Anabrus simplex. Next base: position 494,871,377 of record NC_090266.1, read on the forward strand.
GCCGTGCGGTTAGGAGCGCGCAGCTGTGAGCTCGCATCGGGGAGATAGTGGGTTCGATCTCCACTGTCGGCAGCCCTGAAGATGGTTTACCGTGGTTCCCCACTTTCACACCAGGAAAATGCTGAGGCTGTACCGTAATTAAGGCCACGGCCGCTTCCTTCCCATTCCTAGGCCTTTCCTGTCCCATCGTCACTTTAAGACCTATCTGTGCCGGTGCGACGTAAAGCAACTGGCAAAAAAATTTGCAGAACACACCCTTAACACCATGGAAACGATGATGCTTGATCAAATATGGAACGACACCATCAGGCGTTGTATTGGCGTGACACCAATCATTTAGAAAGTCATTGAAAGCAGACTTTACTACATATTATACAAGAATGCTAGAAATGAAGAGGGCAGAAAGAGTACAGGCGATTAAAGAATCAAGTGGATAGAAAGTGCAAGGTACCTAAGGAAGAATGGCTGAAGGAAAAGTGCAAGGATGTCGAAAGTTGTATGGTCCTGGGAAAGGTAGATGCTGCATACAAAAAAATCAAGGAAACCTTTGGAGAAAGGAAATTTAGGTGTATGAATATTAAGAGCTCAGATGGAAAGCCACTTCTACGGAAAGAAGACAAAGCAGAAAGATGGCAGGAGCATATCCAACAGTCGTATCAAGGTAAAGATGTAGATAATTCGGTTCTTGAACATGAAGAATCTGTTGATGCTGATGAAATGGGAGACCCAATTTTGAGGTCAGAGTTTGACAGAGCTGTGAGTGACCTAAATAGGAACAAGGCACCTGGAATTGATGACATTCCCTCTGATTTACTGACTGCCTTAGGAGAAACCAGCATGGCAAAGTTATTCCATTTAGTGTGTAAGATGTATGAGACAGGATAAGTATATTCCGATTTTAGGCAGAATGTTGTTATACCTATTTCAAAGAAAGCCGGTGCTGACAGGTGTGAAAACTACCGCACCATTAGTTTAGAATCTCATGCCTGCAAATATTTTTTTGCTAGTTGCTTTACGTCGCAGCGACACAGATAGGTCTTATTGCGACGATTGGACTGGAAATGGCTAGGAGTGGGAAGGAAGCGGCCGTGGCCTTAATTAAGGTACAGCCCCAGCATTTGCCTGGTGTGAAAATGGGAAACCACGGAAAATCATCTTCAGGGCTGCCGACAGTAGGGTTCGAACTCACTATCTCCCGAATACTGGATACTGGCCGCACTTAAGCGACTGCAGCTATCGAGCTCGGTGCAAAATTTTAATGAAGAATGAAGAAAAACACAAGTTGAAGCTGAGTTGGGAGAAGATCAATTTGGCTTCAGAAGAAATGTAGGAACACGTGAAACAATCCTGACTTTACGTCTGATCTTAGAGGATCGAATCAAGAAGGACAAGCCTACGTACATGGCGTTCGTATATCTAGAAAAGGCATTCGATAATGTTGGTTGGACCAAGGTATTTGAGACTCTGAAGATGATAGGGATCAGATACCGAGAACGAAGAATTATCTACAATCTGTATAAAAATCGGGCTGCAGTGATAAGAATCGAGGGCTTTGCTAAAGAAGCAGCAATCCAGAAAGGAGTTAGGCAAGGCTGCAATTTGTCCCCCCTCCTTTCCAATGTTTGATAGAACAGGCAGTAAAGGATATCAAATAAAAATTTGGAAAGGGAATCACAATCCAAGGAGAGGAAATCACAACCTTGAGATTTGCCGATGATATTGTTATTTTATCTGAGACGGCAGAAGATCTCGAGAAGTTGCTGAATGGTATGGACGAAGTCCTGGGTGTGGAGTACAAGATGAAAATAAAAAAGTCCAAAACACAAGTAATGGAGTGCACTCGAACGAAGGCAGGTGATGCAGGAAATATTAGGCTAGGAAATGAAGTATTAAAGGAAGTAGATGAATATTGTTACTTGGGTAGTAAAATAACTAACGATGGCAGAAGTAAGGAGGACATAAAATGCAGACTAGCACAAGGAAGAAAGAGCTTTCTTAAGAAAATAAATTTTCTCACTTCAAACATTGATATCGGAATTAGAAAGATGTTTTTGAAGACTTTCGTGTTGAGCGTGGCATTGTATGGAAGTGAAACATGGACGATAACTAGCTCAGAAGAAAGCGAATAGAAGCTTCTGAAATGTGGTGTTACAGAAGAATGCTGAAGGTGAGATGGATAGATCTAATCACGGATGAAGAGATACTGAATTGAATTGGTGAGAGGAGATCGATTTGGCTAAATTTGACGAGAAGAAGAGATAGAATTATTGGACACATCTTAAGAGACCCAGGAATTGTTCAGTTGGTTTTTGAAGGAAGTGTAGGTGGTAAGAACGGAATGGTAGGGATAGACCAAGTTATGAATATGACAAGCAGATTAGAGCAGATGTAGAATGCAATAGTTACGTAGAAATGAAAAGGTTAGCTGATGATAGGATGGCATGGAAGCTGCATCAAAACAGTCCATGGACTGATGACTCAAACAACAATGCAATGTCCAGGCATCTTTACCTAACACCGTTTCAAAGGCATCTTACCATCTGCTATCCGGGGAATATGATCATGTTGAACGACCCAGACAAAGATATCGTCGCCGTAAGACCTATCTGTGTCGGTGCGACGTAAAGCAACTAGCAGCAAAAACCAGACAAAGATATCGGGGTATTGTAAACCATTACCATAAAACAATCAGTCTGGGACCAGGCGTTGCTGTCGGCTGTGTTAAATGGTGTAATTATATCCTCACTGCAGACTTTGTATCAATGATAAAATGTTAAACAGAAGAAGAAGGTGGAGTAACAGGTCGAATGCATGTGAGTAAATAACTGTGAGACGTATTAACGACCATGTTATGATTAAAGAATATTCATAAAAATATATGACCTCTGCAAGAAGCTGACTTCTAACGGTACGTGTAGCATTCATGTGTCGCTTTGTGTGTATTTCAGGTTGTATGTACCAGAAACTATTATTTAGCGTTTCTAGGATAATTTCCAGAAGGTAGTGCATTAAGTGTGGCATGGTGGGAATTATAAAGGAACAAACATCTTAATATTAGCTGTGGCCGAATGCCGTGCCTATGCCACGGTCGCGAAAAATGTCCGGCCCCGTGGTGTAGGGGGCAACGCAACCGCCTGTCACCTGGCGGACCCTGGTTCGATTCCCGGCTGGGTCAGGGTTTTTGATTGTAAATGATTTATATCCCTGGCCTGGTGACTGGGTGTTTGTGCCGTCCTTAACGCTCCTTTCCTCACATTCAACACTCTACACTTCCGCGATTCAAATTACACGCAGGTTCGTATCACATGGTGCAAGTAGGGGCAAAAGATCTCTATAGGTCGACGCCCCGAACAAATAGCATTTATGAAAAAAAGAAAAAATGCCACGGATTAATTGATTTGGAATTATTTCTGGAAGTTTTAGTTTTTGAAGAAAATAGTTTCACAATATATTATGTTTCATTGATACACAATGCAAGTTCCTATAGGCGCTTCTATAAAATAAAAATGAATGCAATTTCTTGATATACACCCGGTTGGTACGACATCGACTTTTCTAGATTCTTAAGTCGTAGCGAAACGAGAATATAAAACATACAAGGTGGAAAGTTGAAGTGCGACGTACTGTAGGAAACGTCAGTTATAACGGTTTATGAAATTTAATTTGTTGGGATAATAGGTTACATTTTATTATTTAAATACCGTTCTGCCACTATAAGAAGCCTATGATTTGAATATTATAATAATCTTAATCCTCTTGCCTTGTTTTATGATGGATAGATGAAAAATGTCTGGATTACAATTTCCAATGTCCAAATATTACTTGTGGCCATCATGTTGAATTATAATGCTGAGAAACTTTTGACTGAGAAACAAAAACATGTAGAGACAATTTTGCTCAATTTCGTGGTAATGAAAATGAAAACCTACAACCTGTTTTCCAGTGATTGACCGGGTCAGGGATGTAATGAATGAAGCAGATATAGGCTATTAGTACGATGGGGTCGCCACTCCCAAAGTGATTTATGAATGAATGATGGATGCTATGAAATGAGAATGGAGAGTGTTGCTGGAATGAAAGATGACAGGGAAAACCGGAGTACCCGGAGAAAAACCTGTCCCGCCTCCGCTTTGTCCAGCACAAATCTCACATGGAGTGACCGGGATTTGAACCACGGTATCCAGCGGTGAGAGGCCGACGCGCTGCCGTCTGAGCCACGGAGGCTCTTCGTGGTAATATCTTCACTAATTCCTGAGTTATAGAATATCATATACAAGCGATATGCGCAGCACATATCTCAAAAGTGGTCAATAGTGGGATTGAGGCAACTGTAGTTCAATTTACAAAACTAAGCTTAAATAATAAAAATTCCCTAAAATTTGGACACTTAGATACTGAATAAATAAAGTCGTTCACAATTCATGCCGATAAGCATGGATAAAAGAAAATGCTTCTCCCATAACTCTACCACTACTTGTGATTGTTCCTTATTTGTTACTATGTAATCGATTTCAATCTGCAAATGTTACTCTAGCCGCCTCTGTGGTGTAGTGGTTAGCGTGATTAGCTGCCATCCCCGGAGGTCCGGGTTCGATTCCCGGCTCTGCCACGAAATTTGAAAAATGGTACGAGGGCTGGAACGGGGTCCACTCAGCCTCGGGAGGTCAACTGAGTAGAGGCGGGTTCGATTCCCACCTCAGCCATCCTCGAAGTGGTTTTCCGTGGTTTCCCACTTCACCTCCAGGCAAATGCCGGGATGGTACCTATCTTAAGGCCACGGCCGCTTCCTTCCCTCATCCTTGCCTATCCCTTCCAATCTTCCCATCCCTCTACTAGGCCCCTGTTCACTATAGCAGGTGAGGCCGCCTGGGCGAGGTACTGGTCATACTCCCCAGTTGTATCCCCCGACCAAGAGTCTGAAGCTCCAGGACACTGCCCTTGCGGCGGTAGAGGTGGGATCCCTCGCTCAGTCCGAGGGAAAAGCCGAACCTGGAGGGTAAACAGATGATGATGATGAAATGTTACTCTAAACCTATCCCAGTTGGAAGTTAATATCTTCACATATTCTCCATCGACATATTTTAATAATTACAAACGGCGCATAACCACGTATCATCTAAAATTCCTTTGTGAAGTAAACTTTCCTGATATCCTTAATTGTCTTATCACTCACATAAATGGGTATGTGCGAAAACTGTCCTTTTTGTGTATGAATATTATGGTAATGAATACCATGATCTTCAGAAGTCGTGTGGGAGGGCAATCTCTGTACTTAGTTTCAGGTATTTATGAAATCACTGATGTTAATGGACTGGTAATTGTATCAAGACACACATCAAATTCATACTCCACAAATTCATTTTCTCAATTTGATAAACACGGACTAAGATGTGGATATCATGATAAAAAGCCTGAAATAAGCACTTAATTGTGTCTAGGTATTTCACCAGAATTAGTTTAGTTCGTAATTTCCATAAAGTGTCTACCTTTTTACCCAGTGGTCTCACATGACTTACCTCGTGTAAATGTAAGCTTGTTTTCGGGAGTTGGCGGAATCAAATTTAATCATCGGCAACCCTGAAAATGGTACTCTATCGTTTCCCATTCTTTACGTTAAGCTTCAGTTGATTGATTGATTGATTGATTGATTGATTGATTGATTGATTGATTGATTGATTGATTGATTGATTGATTGATTGATTGATTGTTACTTTGATTAAGGTCACCGTTGCCACCACTCGGGTGCAGAGACAGAGTTTTCATGCCTCGTCGAACTATTCAACAGGCTTCCGCCTTCGACCATGGGAGAATCGTGGCCTATCGGGATTGTCGATTACGTTACCTCGAAATTAGTCCTCGTATTGTAAAAATTGCAAATACAGGGAAACATTTTTTTTTTTTGCTAGTTGTTTTACGTCGCACCGACACAGATAGGTCTTACGGCGACGATGGGACGGGAAAGGGCTAGGAGTGGGAAGGAAGCGGCCGTGGCCTTAATTAAGGTACAGCCCCAGCATTTGCCTGGTGTGAAAATGGGAAACCACGGAAAACCATTTTCAGTGCTGCCGACAGTGGGGTTCGAACCTACTATCTCCCGAATACTGGATACTGGCCGCACTTAAGCGACTGCAGCTATCGAGCTCGGTACAGGGAAACAGACATTGGATCAGTGGATCGAGGAATGACTGGCTGAGCTACGTGCAGGAAGCGAACGATCCGTCGCACCAACGAGCTTGGGGACAGGCATTTGGTACACGTGTCGACTACGGATCGTACAGCCACATCAAACCCCCACGCCTAGGATAGAGGACATTAATGAGTTATAATTATTATTATTATTATTATTATTATTATTATTATTATTATTATTCTTATTATTATTATTATTATTATTATTATTATTATTATTATTATTATTAACCGTCCTCCGTCCCGTTGAACTGCGTGCCTTCTAGAAGCCCGTCTGTGCTAGAAATCTCGAAATAATTTAACTCAAGATACTTGTACCTTCAACCATTAGATGTCTCTACCATCGGCCTATGTGCCCCCTCTGACGGGGTTAAGGACAGTTAACTCTGATTGGAATTTCAATTTTTTGAATGTGGAAAGCCTTACGTTTTTGTACATTGTTTCTTAATGTATCTATGTCGTCAACACTCCTACGGCTTCCTTCTTCCTTAGTTATTAACCATCGGGCGAGTTGGCCGTGCGGTTACGGACGCGCGGCTCTGAGATTGCATCTGGGAGATAGTGGGTTCGAATCCCACTGTCGGCAGCCCTAAAGATGGTTTTCCGTGGTTTCCCATTTCCACAAGGCAAGTGCTGGGGCTGTACCTTAATTAAGGCCACGGCCGATTTCCTATCCCATCGTCTCAATAAGACCTATTAATGTCGGTGCGACGTAAACCCAATTGTAAAAAAAAGAAACAGGGCCAGCCTGGGGCACTACAATGGTCGCATGCATGTCTAGTGGAACCACGGCAAAAGTCTGGCTGACCGGGCGAGTTGGCCGTGCGGTTAGGAGCACGCAGCCGTGAACTCGCATCCGGGAGATACTGGGTTCGAACCCCACTGTCGGCAGCCCTGAAAATGGTTTTCCGTAGTTTCCCATTTTCACACCAAGTAAATGCTGGGGTTGTACCTTAATTAAGGCCACGGCCGCTTCCTTCCCATTCCTAGGTCTTTCCTGTCCGATCGTCGCCATAAGACCTATCTGTGTCGGTGCGACGTAAAGCAAATAGCAAAGAAAAATGTGGCTGGGCCGCACCGTCATACTGGCCCAGCACCTGCATTTACGGCAAGAGGTGTTTTATTGCTTTCATGTGTTTTCTTTAAATAGGTATACTAGACAAAGTCCTTTTTTCGGATATTGTACTCTTTTAGAGTTTCCCATACTCTCATACGCTTAAGTCTCCACATAATTCATAACTCACAACGAAGTCCTAATCAATATTTCAATGTTCTTATCACTAAGTACGTATAAAACATTTGTATCTGACGAGGAATATCTTGTTACTATCAGACTTACATGATCCCCACAAATATCAGAGAATGCTTCCATAAAATCTGCATATTGGAATAACGATCACTTCCTTTCTGCAATCATGCAATCCACTGGATTAGAATTAAGGCTAATATAATTACACCGAAGAGAGCAGGTTCTTCTACGTCGATAATAATCAGTAAATCAGTCTTTATCCCTTCACTTCTACGTCCGCTTTTTTATTAACTCCATATTATCCTGACAGAGAGCGAGAGTAAATCTCCTTGGCGAGTTAATCCTTTCTTACATCCCAATTGTTCACAAGGAACACATTACCTCTAATGGTTGTAGTAAGCTGTATTTTATCATATTTGAAGTGAAAGGAAGAGTGGAGATATTCAGTGCTGTGCTGTTTGGAGAGAGATGTTCTGCATTTAAAAACAAAAGCCGATTGAACTTGTATTCTTTATATAATGTATTTATAATCATAATTCCATATTTTGTCATATTGGTTCCCTGTGCTTTCATTAAATAGGGTGACCAGACGAACTCCATTTCGCACCCGGGAGATAGTAGGTTCGAATCCCACTATCGGCAGCCCTGAAAATGGTTTTCCGCGGTTTCCCATTTTCACACCAGGCAAATGCTGGGGCTGTACCTTAATTAAAGCCACGGCCGCTTCCTTCCAACTCCTAGGCCTTTCCTATCCCATCGTCGTCATAAGACCTATCTGTATCGGTGCGACGTAAAGCCCCTAGCAAGAAATCTCCATTTCGGAGTATTGTACATTTTTTAGATTCACATACTCTCATAAGTTTCATTTCCTACATAATTCTTCATTTATACTTTGCATGTTCAATTTTAAGGGGATATATATCTATTAACTGTTATGAATCCTAACTAGGTAAAATCGTCAGTTTTGTTCCGCACCGAAAGGAACATAGAAAACAATTTAATTCCATGAAAGAACTCCTACAAACAGTTTTAAAATTTCAGATATTGAAGAGGTATTTTGGCATTAGGAGGGATTTTTCAAGGCCCTTATTGGGATTTTACTTCCCAAGGACTTAACAACACTTTATGAGGCAGTTGTCAATGGAGAGAGCCTAGCGTGAAAATAAGGTAGTTGTAAATTTATATTTGACGGAGTGCTTAGTTTTATTTTCGGGACAATGTCGTGAGGAATACGCCAGAATAACAACGTTTTCGATGGCGTATACCCTTGTATCTTAAAAAAGCATAGAAGAATTATGTCAAAGTTTTTAGCTTGATATGACAAAATAAATTGTCTATTAGAAAACATGAAAGCAAAATCACATATTTAATTTCTTCATTTTCTGGGGTAAGTAAATAATTGGATTGTTTCTTGACAACAAAAGGAATCTTCAGAAAAGTAGAGATGATCAATTGGAAATTGTATAGTCAAATGTTAAATAATGTTATACATAATCAGTCAATTCAAACGTAACGCTGTAACAAGCGATGAAAGTAAAATTCGACATCATCATAACCTGTGTAGAATTTAGGCTAGTAGGAAATGTTGATCATAACTTAATGAAAATCATCTCTGGAGTGTGATAAGTGCAGATTGATTGTTTTAATAGGTTTTAATTACATACTCTATTTGTATACACGTAAGTCTAAAAGAAGTTTGAAACTACATTCCTGGTTCATAGGCTATAAAAGTAGTCACTTGTTTTATTTTCCGTAAGCTTACGATGGTCTTACATACAAAATATATTATACGTTGAATGAGCGTACGTTCTAATAAAATAGCATAACGATTAAAACATTGAGTATAGATGATAGAACTTAAAATGCTGCTGAACATATTTGGATCAAGGATTGAGAGAAATATCCCAAGAGTCCGTTTACCATCATTTTTCAGCATTGATTATTTATAGTCAAGCATAAAACCACGACCATTAATACCTGTTTCAATAAAATGTGGGCAGTAAATTAATCACTCAACTCTGACATCCCGATCATATAGTGTAATTTAATATGCGCGCAATGCTACAACTAACGCCGTGCCTATCTTACATATTTCACGATGGCTGTGATCGTGAATGCGTGATGACCGAATGAAACTCCTCGAAAGTTCAAGTTGATTATTATGTGCCAATGATTGGAAGAATCATGTACAAGTTAACTAATTAAATAATGCATCTTTTGTCCAAGTGGCATAGTATTTCTAAGGCTGAGAGCATATTTACAATTCTATGGTGCGGCAGAGACACTTAGTTAGCTAGTTATAACAAGTTACACAACAGAAAATTCTAATCAGTTACAAAATAGACATTACGTCATTAACAGCACTCACAGCACAAAATTTAAACAATTGAAAAGAAAAGGGGGGAGGTTATAATACTCCAGGTTTCTTCCTTAATTACTTCCCCAGATTACTTAGAATTTAGAATTTGGGAACCACAATTTATTATCGTTTAAGTGTGGCTTAATTTACTAATGTTTTTATTTAGAAATTTCCGAAGATGCATGGTTTTACGCTAGGCACTAAGCAAACTTGTATTAAACATCTTATGTTAATGAGTTGTCAATTGCATCCTTCTGGTAAGTATTAGTCTAAACGTACTGCAATTATATTAAATAAAATATATAGCATTGAAAAACATTTTTAAATTGGATTGCATGGAATATAACTTTCTTTCTGTTAAATGGCTCGCTTGAATTACAAGATATACTGAAATTCTCCCTTCTTGAATTCTACAATGAATTATTGCTTCGAGAATACACCTGGTTACTCTCCATTGGTTTTACAACTCGAAAATATTAACTGAAAAATGGAGGAAAATGAGCCTTATTAATTTAAATTAAGACCATAATTTATTTACACATGGATCAAACTTTGTTCTCCTGAATTGAAATTCATCTCTCATAGTTGTATGCTCAAATTATATCATTCTTGGATTTTATCAGTTTTAGGATCTCCCTAACATAAATTCAAAGAATATCCTCACTCAATCGAGAATAATAATTGTCTCACCTATTTTAATTCCAATATTACGATTAATTCCGTTTAACCATGTGGATCAGAATATATTATTTCTCTTTCTGAACAATATCTACAATAATTATCTTACACAACCTTATCTTCAGTCTATTACCGTACTGAAACCTTTATTATCCAAATGAAAAATATAAATTAATTAACGTTTAATTAATGTTTAATTAATTAGGCTATTGGTATATATTTTTTCCTAATAATAATGATCCAAAACTTTATAATATACCTAATGATTATTAGGATTATGTCAACTTATTTATCTTGACAATTATTTAAGATTAATATTTAGAAATTTCATGATCCGTATTGAAGTGGGATTACAATATTTAAAAATTAAAAGGGTTCCTCCTATTCAATACAAAGATATTTATTAATGAGGTACTAGTTTCGGCACCAGATATGTGCCATCATCAGCCACAAAGTCAAATCGGGCAAACACAATAAAACCCTAAAACAACTTTATACACACTATAACATCTGCATGGATGAATATGAAATATGACTTTAAAACAACTTTAAAAACACACTATAACATTTGCACAGATGAATATAAAATAAAATATGGTAGATGAAGTTGCATTCCATTTTAAAATCCGTTAAAATGATAACTCCGTTGTTGTATACCCATGGCGGTTTGTCCAGCTCATATACAACTTTAGTTTTCTAAAACTGTTAAATTATGCTGTGAGGTTTATTGTCATATGAAGTTGACACTATGTGTGTTCTGTAGTTTGGTTCCGGAAAATAAACGTAAACATGAACTTGGTAAGATCCAAAGAATTAATTCCCACTTCAATATGGGTTGAGGAACCTGGGAAAGAAATTAGAAGTCAAATTAGGCAAAAGATCGGAAGGAAAGATCAAAAAGAAAAGTCTAGAAAAAACAGAGAATACTAGAAACGAACTCACCTTGAGCAGCCTGAGTGATAGACGGACAGAGCTGGACTGATGGATGCAATTATAAGGTTAAGGGGAGGCGTAAGGGAGGAGAGGGGAGGGGTAGAAGCGGAGCAACTGTCACGGAGCTAAGGTGGAGCGGAAGGATGTGGTAGTGGGGGTAAATGATGTGGATATGTACTGCGTATGGTTTGAAAGATCGAATTGTTTTTAGGTGGTCTAATATTTCTTAGCCATTTAATTAAGAGATCATAAAGAATATTAGTTTTCTCGGAAATTTCATTTAAATTATAGTTAGGGTTGAAATATTGATCGCAATGAATGAAACAATTTTCGACGATGTACATAATTGGCCCCTTGTTTGCTATTTGAAGCATTTCAAAATCATGTTCTGTATCAGTAAACTTATGATTAGAGTCGTGAATGTGTTGGCCTATAGCAGAAAACTTGTTATATCTTACCGCGTTGACGTGCTCTGAATATCTGGTTATGAAGTTGCGTCCTGTTTGTCCCACGTAGGAGGCGCTGCAGTCGATACACTTGAATCTATAGATTCCAGATTTGGAAAATCTGTTAGAGGTGTTGACTGATGTTGAATTATGTATAATTTCTGAGGTCCTATTATTAGTTCTGAAGAAGATTTTTACGTTATGTTTTCGAAAACATTGGTGATTTGATGGATACCGTTGTTGAAAGTAAAAGTAGATGAAACGTTAGTTATAGGTTTTTCTTTAGTGAGAGTAGTCTTGGGCCGGTGTCTAAATTTATTGATTATCTGTTCTATAAATGATCTGCTGTAACCGTTGAATTTGGCGATTGCTCTTATAGTGTTGAGTTCGCTATTGAGGTCTTTTTTAGACATGGGTATCGTGAATGCACGATGAACCATGCTATTATATGCTGCACGTTTGTGTGTTTGAGGGTGTATGGAATCTTGACGAATAGTATTGGCAGTTTGTGTCTGTTTTCTGAAAATTCTATATGAAAGAGCAGATGGATTTCTGAGGATAATTAAATCCAGAAAATTAATTACTTTATTATTTTCATACTCAAGTGTAAATTTGATGTGGGGGTCAACATTGTTTAGTTCTTGCAGGGTAGAGGTCGCATTCTTGATTTCTTCATCCATTATAACAAATGTGTCGTCAACATATCTGGCCCACATGAGGATGTTTGGAAAAGTATTGCTATTTATTTTTGTATATTCCAGAAAATCTAAATAAATGTCCGCTAGAATTCCCGAAGCAGGTGATCCCATATCCAATCCATTTTGTTGATAGATGCTTTCATCGAATTTAAAGAAATTATTCTTGTAGTATTCTCTGGTTTTTCTAGTCTTTTCTTTTTGATCTTTCCTTTCGATCTTTTGCCTAATTTGACTTCTAATTTCTTTCCCAGGTTCCTCAACCCATATTGAAGTGGGAATTAATTCTTTGGATCTTACCAAGTTCATGTTTACGTTTATTTTCCGGAACCAAACTACAGAACACACATAGTGTCAACTTCATATGACAATAAACCTCACAGCATAATTTAACAGTTTTAGAAAACTAAAGTTATATATAAGCTGGACAAACCGCCATGGGTATACAACAACGGAGTTATCATTTTAACGGATTTTAAAATGGAATGCAACTTCATCTACCATATTTTATTTTATTTTATATTCATCTGTGCAAATGTTATAGTGTGTTTTTAAAGTTGTTTTAAAGTCATATTTCATATTCATCCATGCAGATGTTATAGTGTGTATAAAGTTGTTTTAGGGTTTTATTGTGTTTGCCCGATTCGACTTTGTGGCTGATGATGGCACATATCTGGTGCCGAAACTAGTACCTCATTTGAACGAGTGATTCTTTCACATTAATAAATATCTTTGTATTGAATAGGAGGAACCCTCTTAATTTTTAAATATTGTAATAATTTAAGAATTCATTTCTTTTCCGGAATTTATTATTCAGGGATACATTATGGTTAATTTTAGGATGATAAATCTGTCTCTGATGTTTAATCTGATAATTTATCACACTGGTCATTAACATAGTATTTAATTGCGTTGTTTAGAAACATATTTTAGCCCTATTATAATTTATTGGACTCGTAATTAGCTTCACTTCTTCGCATTCTTTTTCACCTGGAATTTTACTTCACACTAGACTATTTCCTTGGAATGTGACATTCAAATCTTATGTTTATTGACGTCTAACAAATGTAATCTAATTTCAATGTCTTGAAGTCATTATTCCGTAGCTAACAAAAATTAATTTAATTGACCAATCTTTGAGTTTTCTAGACTAAAATATGATCGGTCTTCACTGGAAGATTTAATCACTGATCAAATTTTACTACTAGCAGCGTTAAAATATGTTGGAAAATGGACATGTGTATTATCTAACACTACGGAAAATTCCGCAAGAAGTCCAGAAGTACCTTCACTGATCACATGGTTCACGTAATGAACAAAATAATATGCTCCACAGCAATCAAAGTCTACCTACTCCACACACGCACACACACACATACACACACATAATTACATGTTAATTTTACAGTGTATTTACTTACATTTCTGTTGGTTATATTTTTAATGATTATTATTTTCTGGTAGATGATCTTAATTTACCATATACAAAACCGTTAACATTTCAACCCTACAGGTTGGTGATTGAATATCTAGAAATGACTTCCATGAACTATTAATTGTCGGGCAACACAACGTCGTCTTAAAAGAATTAATGTAAGGAATCAATTTTATTAAGTATCACTGAAATTGTTTACTGGAATAGGATAAATAGCTACTTCTTTAATAACATGTCGAGCCTCCTAAATGAATGAGTATTTACGACACATGAGCCAATGGTTGCTCTCAATTAGATAAACACGTGCTCGAAAAATATCACTCATAATTAATTCGCTCACAGCCTGATATAATGGACACAATACCATACCGTTTGTTCCGCCGGTTCAAACTGAGCACACATCAATGAAATACCAAGTTTCCACAACTTAAACTAATGTAATAACTGAACACATTTTCTGTAGCCTAACACTATTTCCGATCATCACTTTCTCCCAATTCTCATAACTTTTAGTTAATTGATTATTATTATCCCCATCATATTAATAATCATTTGATGATCCACTTATTTCCATGTGAAATCCTTAAGTAGAAATTCTACCGTTAATTCATTTCAGAATCAAAGGTTAAATGTAATCGAGAAATTATTAATTAATTATTTAATTAATTGTCCGTGTTTAATAATATTATTACTATACTGTTTGTGATGTGTCAAATAAGACCTTGGAATTTCAATCTCGAAGATTGTACTATTATTATTTACAAAAATTGGTACTCATATGGCAGTGATGATTGTCGATTTCCCTTCTACGTAGACCAAGATTAGGCTGGAGTTTTGGGTTCCTTTGGCGGTGATAGATATTCAACACCATGGCTGCCTCTCGATGATTTAGCGGGTCGTTTTGACGAATGTGTCCCACGTAGTATTAAGTAGAAATGACTTCATGGTCTTCCTTACCTTCATCCCATGCTGCACTCGAAATAGGTCGACTGACGACCACGTTGTTTCCATTAATTACAAGCTGAAATTGTGGTTAATCTTTATAATGGGCACATTAAACATCACACACAAATTATCTTGCTCACTGCTGAATAAATACTCATCATGCAGCATAAAAATCAAATGCGCACATTCCACCATCCATGTAAGACACTGGTGTGAAGTCAACTGGTGAAAAATTTAGCATACCTTTCTTTTCGTGTTGGTTCTCTAAAACTGCTGACCGCAGTCGGCTTCCCTCGAAGGAAATCGCACCTGGCTTCAAAGTCACTCGCCACTTGACCTCTTAGTTCCCTGATGTAGACAACTAGTTGAAATATCATAATTCCAAGTCTTGTAGGATTGAAAAATATAAGATTGTCAGCTTGTACAAATTCGTAAGAAAGAAAATATGTTTTATTATGGAGTCTATTTCATAAGAGAATTTGCTTTCGTGTGGCCCCTGGTCTCAATTGGCATGTAGTAATTAACACAGGATGAAAAGAAGATTTAACCGAGTGTGCATTCACTATACACCGACGTTCTGTAAAGTTCCAGGTGGCGGTCGAAACCTGTAGTGTCTGGTCTGCTGATTCACGCTGATTACAATGATGTATCACACATGGGGTCTATTCTAACTTCTGACACCACTTTGTTTATTTCAGGATAACCCAATAAATGTACACACACACACACATGTATACCCAAACACACCATTCCAACCAGTTATGAATGGACACACTCACTGCGTGTCACACTGACTCCACCACTGAGTCCAACTCTGACTCCGGGTCCAGCACTGACTCCGAGTCCAAAACTGACTGACTATCCACTGCTATCCTCCCTTTTTATAGCTCGGGTGGTTTCATCCACAACTTTTGCGAGGTAGCTAGTGGCAGAACATTCCCATTGAATCTCCAAGAAACTCACAGGTTAAGCCGGCTGGCGAGAACATTACACGGAAATGCCGGCCCCACCCCACAAGCTGGCTGGAAGATCCCAGGTCATCTGAGTCACCATCCCCTTCCTAGAAGTACCAAAAGGGGCTACCACGAGGCTGGCACGTAACAATACATAAGAAAGGCGATGTTGAATGTCTGTCAAACTGGAGACCAGTAAGGATCTGTTCGGTAATTAGACTTGTTATTGAAAGGGTATTAGATCTGCATTTGCGTTCCTTTGCAACATTCAGCGAACACCAAAGAGGCTTTAACGATCAGGATACCTCATAAATACTTCCATTTTCAGAGGAATCCTCAAGACAACAAAGAGAGATAAGCAAGATGTTACCGAGATTTTTCAAGACATATCAAAAGCCTTCGGCAACATAAGACATCAAGCACCTAAGTCTAACACTAGCTGATGATGACTTCCATATAAACTGAAGGAACTAATCGTCAATCTACAGACTGGCAATACAGCACAGATTGGAACTACTAAGAGTAAAACGAGGCCAATTCACTTGTTAAGAGGACTTATGCAGGGATCATCGTTATCCAAAGTATTGCCTAACCTGGGCAAAGATTTCATTTTTGGTGAGATTACAAGAGAAAAGCCACTACAAGAATATGGCAAATCAGTTTCTGCATATTTTCCCCCTCTTATTATTATGGGTTTCGCCGATGACAGTCATTGTTGGCAAAAATAAGGAAGCAGATCTTGAGTTGACACGCATTGATATCACGTTCTTCCAGGAAATCAGTTTAGAGATAAATGCCAACAAATGTGTGGGCATATGAATTGAGAAGGGGAAGCTCTTAGATGGAGTCTTCGATATTCATGAACATTTTAAGATTAGTACCATTGACGGAAGAGAAGAAATTCGATATTTTGGTGTCACTTTTAACGAAACAGTCACATTTGATGCGACCTCTTCTTTAAAAACCTTGAACAAGTAGTTAGATACGCTTACAGCCTCAGCTTTGTTAAAGGAAGATCAAAAGTTCATTGTTTTGAACAAAGCAGTCTCCCCTACACTTGTGTATGCTTTCCAGATTGTTGAAATAAGAAAAATACCCGTTAGATTCCTGGAAACCGCTAACAAAATATTAAAGGGCTCTTTGAGGAAATTATGCAGTTACCCACCGTTACACACAATAGTGCTCTGTATTCTGACTTCAGATGCAAAGTCCTTGGACTTTTCAAAGCAACTTGGGAAGTACATCTGCAACAAATGAGCGCATGCAACACTCCTTGCCGAGTCAACAATAGCTACGTTTTAAAGATGCAAGATCTGAGATCCGAAACAACGCTTTGTTTACAGGCTCTCAACATCACACTTATTAACAGATTCTGCAATAAAGGCAGCAACCTTCCAAATCCAAAAAAATTATCCACCATGAACTAAGAAGTTGTGAAATGGCAATTTGGTGCTCTTTGCCTCAGAATAGGATCGGTGTAGGGCTGTATAAAGAGTACACACCGGACAACTAATGGATAAGGCATCACCAAGGACTTTCTTGCAGCGAATGGCGATAAGCAATCAAGATGACATCAAATGTTTCTGCAGTACGAACTATTCTGGGCAGAACTACGGACGGCAACCTCTGTCGCAGTTGCGTCAGAGAGATAGAAACACTGGCTCCCGTTCTGTGTTCTTGCCCCTACGGCGAAGTACTGAGAAACTCACGCCACCACGAGATAAAATCACTGATTACAGAAAAACTCCGCAGTAAAAAAATCCATGTACATGAAGAAGTCCATGGTTTGTCTATGACAGGGAGTACAAGGCGAATTGACATTAATACCTCTAAGGATAATTACAAGAAAGGCTTCATTGTCAGTCCGACCATCCGATTCGAGCACCACGTCGACCAGTCTACTGAAGTCCACCTTGAAAAGCAGAACATTTACGCGCCAAACATACCGTTCTACAAAAATAAATACCAGCTGAATGAAGAACAGATTACCGGCCTAATAGTTTGTGCCTTGTTCATAGAAATCTGGAAAAAGTTCGACCTGCCTATTAACGGCATTGAAAGGATAGTTAACACCACCATACGTGGATCTGAATACAGCCTGAGATCTCATTTGTTCGGGCCTCCATAATTTATAAAATCCATCTTACCGCTATATTTCTGTATGATAAAACATTCTGTATCCTGATGCGCTTTGCTTTGTCAATTGTGGCAAACTGTAATTGCGGGAAGTCGTTGATTCGTTCAATAAATATATATGCCGCTTAATAATGTGCAGATTTTGACTAGTATCTAAGTCAAAAGTTACCGTATATGTCCGCCTCTGTGGTGTAGTGGTTAGTGTGATTAGCTGCCAACCCGGAGGCCCGGGTGAGATTCCCGGCTCTGGCACGAAATTGGAAAAATGGTACGAGGGCTGGAACGGGTTCCACTCAGCCTCGGGAGGTCAACTGAGTAGAGGTGGGTTCGCTTCCCATCTCAGCCATCCTGGAAGTGGTTTTCCGTGGTTTCCCACTTCCCCTCCAGGCAAATGCCAGGATGGTAAGTAACTTAAGGCCACGGTCGCTTCCTTCCATCTTCCTTGTCTATCCCTTTAAATCTTCCCATCCCCCAGCAAGGCCCCTGTTCAGCATAGCAGGTGAGGCCCCCTGGGTGAGGTATTGGTCATCCTCCCCAGTTGTATCCCCCGACCCGGAGTCTAGAGCTCCAGGACACTGCCACTGAGGCTTTAAAGGTGGGATCCGTCACTGAGTCCGAGAGAAAAACCGACCATGGAGGGTAAACAGAAAAATAAGGAGAAGAAGAAGGAATTACCCCATACTCGCACGACATAAAGTGAATAGTCGTCAATATTCCGCTGAAGGAACAACGACGCAAACCGCTGTAGATGAAACAATGAACTAACAAATTTGAAAAATCCCAAACTAGCATATCAAAAGGTTCTTTCTTTTCTTTTATTTTCTTTTCTTTTCTTTTCTTTCCTTTTTTTTTTTTGCAAGTTGATTTACGTCGCACCGGCACAGATAGGTCTTATGGCGACGACGGGACAGGAAAGGGCTATGAGTGGGAAGGAAGCGGTCGTGGCCTTGATTAAGGCACAGCCCCAGCATTTCCATGGTGTGAAAATGGGAAACCACGGAAAACCATCTTCAGGGCTGCCGACAGTGGGGTTCAAACCCACTATCTCCCGAATACTGGATACTGGCCGCACTTAAGCGACTGCAGCTATCGAGCTCGGTAAAGTTTCAGTGGACATTACAGTAACATGCATCTTAAATGCAATTCTACAGACGCTTGCAGAAATCGTTAACTTAATGGACATAAACCGGATAAACTAATTCTAACAGTTACATAACACAGCGAAAACACAGCAAATTCATCTCCGTACAAGCCATGATGTCCCTGGGAGGGGTGGAAGGTAAAGTCTTCAACTACCTTAAACCTCAGCACTTGATGGGGTAGAGTGGTTAGCACTATGGCTGGCCACCTCTGCCACCAGGAATTAACCTGGTACTCATTCTTGGTGTAGGCTGAGTGATCCTTACCTCCGGAAGCGGAAATCCCGTTTCTTAAATTTCACGAATTCCTGACCGGGAATGGAGGCCACTTCCTTGCGGGCGATCCAAGCACGCCCTTACCGCCCCGTTCAGGCAACCTTTCTAAGAGTTACGTAATATAAGGTCTTTAAAAGTATATTACAACGAATGTGCGTTTTTGCCATATGACATAAATTTTAGACTTCTCGTACTTGACTCCTCATTATGCAGACTCCCAAACAAACTCATCAATGTAATCATCAAATGTTATATTTTGCTCTCTGATTAAAATGTATGTTGATGAATCCATACTACATCTAAACCAATCCTTAGGTCTCACGTTTGGTGTGTATATCCCCACAAAATTCGTATAGTTGCTATCGAAGCTATACCAGATTGTTGGCCTCATCATATATTATCTTTTTTTTTGCTAGTTGCTTTAAGTCGCACCAACACAGATAGGTCTTATGGCGACAATGGGACAGGAAAGGGCTGGGAGTGGGAAGGAAGCGGCCGTGGCCTTAATTAAGGTACAGCCCCAGCATTTGCCTGGTGTGAAAATGGGAAACCATGGAAAACCATCTTCAGGGCTGCTAACAGTGGGGTTCGAACCTACTACCTCCCGAATACTGGATACTGGCCGCACTTAAGCGACTGCAGCTATCGAGCTCGGTCCATATATTATCGCAATTCGGTGTAGCAATATTGGAGGACAGAGGCTTTTTTGTGACATATTGCTTCAATGTTGTCTGCACAAATAATTTTTCTTCCTTTGAGTAAATATCAGAGGGCACTGAAAGTTACCTTTCCTCGATTATTGTCCCTACGTATAACCGAGAAAAATGCCCATAACCAACTTTGATTTAAGTCAATTTTTTAAAATTTAGTAGCGTACTGTCTACATTGAGCTGTGTAAAATTACCAGGCGGGCTGAATGGCTCAGACGGTTGATGTGCTGGCCTTCTGACCCCAACTTGGCGGGTTCGATTCTCGCTCAGTCCGGTAGTATTTAAAGGTGCACTAATACGTTAGCCTCTTGCCGGTAGATTTATTGGCACGTAAAATAACTCCTGCGGACTACATTTCACCACCTCGGCGTCTCCAGTAACCGTAAAGGTAGTCAGTGGGGCGTAAAGTCAATAACATTAGTATTAAGAGTGGGCTACCTACCAGAGGCCGCAAAAGATAGTGTGTGTGATCAGTGGCAATCGCCAGCTGGCAATGTTCCTACTGTACTGCTTGAGAGTAAAGCAATATTACTGACTCAGTAGTGACACTGAAACTCTTCAGTGGTGAAATTATGTCAGTATTCGGGAGATAGTGGGTTCGAACCCCACTGTCGGTAGCCCTGAAGATGGTTTCCCGTGGTTTCACAATTTCACACCAAGTAAACGCTGGGGCTGTACCTTAATTAAGGCCACGGACGCTTCCTTTTCACTCCTAGCCTTTTCCTCTCCCATCGTAGCCATAAGACCTATCTGCCTCGGTGCGACGTAAAGCAACTTGCAAAACAAAATTTAAAAAAAAAAATATGTCAATGAAAATCTTTAATCAAATTAAGTGTTGTGTAATTTTGTGATGGAAACTATTGAAGGTAGCCATCGATTAATGAACCAAGACTATAGACCCTAACATGTTACTAGTAATTAATGACTTTTCGAAAAATGTGAGGATACCTTCCGAGCTATTAAGCAGATAATAGTGCTGCAATTTAAGAAATAATTTACCGGGCGAGTTGGCCGTGCGCGTAGAGGCGCGCGGCTGTGAGCTTGCATCCGGGAGATAGCAGGTTCGAATCCCACTATCGGCAGCACTGAAGATGATTTTCCGTGGTTTCCTATTTTCACACCAGGCAAATGCTGGGGCTGTACCTTAATTAAGGCCACGGCCGCTTCCTTCCAACTCCTAGGCCTTTCCTATCCCATCGTCGCCATAAGACCAATCTGTGTCGGTGCGACGTAAAGCCCCTAGCAAAAAAAGAAGAAATAATTAGAAAAAATAATTAGAAGACCTAAATTTTTGGAATTATTCCTTACCGTTTCATACATTACATTTCTATATTAAAAAATCAAGAGTCATGTAGTTAAATTCCTAAAAAATCACGTTGTTCAGTGGAATTATTTTTCAGGTCAGAAGTCAACAAATCATTTGGACGAAGTCTACTCACCGTTTGTGAATTGTAATGAGTTAAACACATAAGCGTCTTTTTCTTTACGTCATTTCATACGATCGTTCGGGTTCTATTGCGTTAAGTGTAGAAACCTTGAAGAAGCTCTCTTTCAGAGTTGGTATTACTCTTGAATGTAGTGTTCTACCACACATTAGTCAATGATATGCCCTAAAATTAGACTAAGTTTAATGATATTACACTCAGTTAGTTGTACGAGGTACAGGGCCTGTAGTGAAAATTCAGTTCGGAAGATGGTAGTTCGAACTCCACGAGCGATACTCCTGGAAATAGTTCAGCATGCTTTCCCATCTTCTCACCATAAGACGCCAACATTTATCTACATTAATGTCATACCCGTCGCCTTTCCCGTCCCAGCCCGTTTCGATCCCATTTTCACCGAAAACGTATTCGAATAAGCCGGACGTTTGAATACAGAAATAAAAAACTAAAATACGCACATTGATTCAACAGTTACACGCATTAAACTGCAAGCCATAGAAACGCTAGCGGGGAGATGAAACTGCGAATTACGGCCATTAGTGAGGAATTTCTCTTCTTGGACGTGTGGTTCGTATAACACTCCTGTCCATCATACAGTCGGTTCAATCCATTCATTACCATTTTGGATGGGTTAAATTATGTAGATGCTTTATTTCAACCAGTTGATAATAAATGCAAATTTAATTTAATTACAAAAATGATGTGTTGCAGAAGGTAAAAACAGTTTGATGCAGGCAAAGGGAGAATAATAACGAAGAGGAATCGTCCTTTTGATGTTTCAACATTTAGAAAAGGCATATAAACGGCTCCTCCATGAACTCATCCGGTATTCCGTCCGTACCCATAGTATCACAGGGAAATGAATCCGTTGAATTCAGCTCCTCTACCACAACACTACAAGCTCTATCTGGTGGACAACTGGCTTCACAGCACTGTGTAACGTTAGAGTGGGAGTTCATTAAGAATACCCACTGTCGCTATTAAAGTTCATCCTGTGCATGGATACAGTTATCGCGGACCTGCAAACTACCAATCCATGGACTCTTGCTGTTAATGACATAATATTATGTTGCCTATCGACTCGAGGAACAGGGTTATTCAGTTGGTTATATAGTTAAAAAGCAAGGCTAAAAATGTTTGGAATGCGGCTAAACCTCCCACAAATTGAATACCTAGAGTGCGGTAACAAAACAGTGGGGAAAATATTGGTCGATCTCATCTCACTACCGAAGACATCTGCGTTCCGTTACTTTACTTCTTATGTGACAGCTGACCGTGACGCACGTGTAGATGCTCTATGCTAAGTTAACGCTGCCTGGTTGATGTGGCGTGTTCATCGTGTCAACAAGATTCCGCTGTGTCTCAGATCGAAGATTTACCACAATCGTCCACCCTGTGCCACTGAATGGTGCAGAATGTTGGCCGGCACTTACGGGAGACCATCGTGCTCAGATAGACGCTGGGAATCACGCGAATGGATCACATTACGAACGAGGATGTCAGGAACACCCTCATAGTTGCCCTTATTCCCTATAAAATGAGTGAAGCAAGACTGAGATGGTATGGCCACGTGGCGAGAGCGGACGCTGATTTTGTCTGCTCAGAAGGACCAAGGCCTAGTGGCCGAACTAAAAGGACGTGGATGAACTACTTGAAGGAGGACTTGCGAGAAGCAGGATATAATCATGCTGACGCCAAAGACCAGAAAAACTCCAGGACAAAATGCTAGAAAGTCAGACCCTACATGCGATGGGAAGAATGTCAGGAAGAAAAAGACACTCTTCATGAAGCTTACAAGGTAATGCATTTTTAGCTTTATTTTTTGTGATATTTGAGGACACCTCTTTTATGATTCGACTCAGGTTTGGAACTGAATCCAGGCTTTTGGCAAGTAAGGTAATGATTACAAATTGTGTACTACGACCTCCCTTGCCCTGCCGGCCAATATTTTGACGGTAAATTTTTTTCTACCATTGGCACTGGAACCGGCTAAACGCGATGTCAGACCATA
The DNA here is from genome assembly GCF_040414725.1 of Anabrus simplex. NCBI lineage: Eukaryota > Metazoa > Arthropoda > Insecta > Orthoptera > Tettigoniidae > Anabrus > Anabrus simplex. The sequence continues at coordinate 494,894,973 of NC_090266.1, forward strand.
CAGACTTGACGCTGTAACAATCAACACGTGGGTTACTTTATTCTCAGAAGCACTGTGAATTTACTTTAAAATCAATTTAAGGTTAGGAATTTTTCCAATATGAAAATGCCTCATTAACGAGTCGTTGCCAGGATAAAGTTAATTCGAGGTATATAATTATAATTGACATTTACTTTTGGTATTTTTTCACATCAGATATTCCATCTGTTAATCAATGTAGCGTATCGACTCTTAAAGTCGTTTCTAAGGTAAATCTAACACAATTATTCGTATCAACAGATGAGAAATGTTTTATTCATAAGAGTGGGGCTTAAGTGGTGAACCTTTTTTTATAAACCTCTCTTTCCAACATTATTCTGTTTATAGTTAGTACTCATTTACAGCCAATAAAATGCTCAGAAAACTACGTGTAAATGACGGTGTTCGATTAAAATTTTTTCCATTATAGCACATTACTAAAACTATCCCAGCCCTTCAAAACTAAATCAGAATAGATGTTCTTGCATGTTTCTCAACATAGGGGCTATGGACATCATATTCATTAGAATGGTCCACTTATTTGTGGAATTCTTACTGATATTAAGATCAGAAATACCAGCAACATATTTTGAAACTGACAGATGAGAAAGGCACTATATTGTTATGCGTCTCAGGTTAAAATGAGCAACGGCAGTAAGTTGTTCCATGCATGGCCAACACTTAACCACATGACTGAAAAATCCGCAGTGATCCGTATTTCATAACAATAAACTTTCTGTATTGATACACTTTCAATAATTATGACTTAATGAAAATTCTTCTTTCACCGTTACATTTTGTCTGAAAGAAATTGACTCATTGGTAGAACGGTGCACAAGTTGTGTTATACCCTCTTCAGAAGAGTGCAACTTTGGAAAATGTTCACTTCCCCACATGCTGTTTGCTGCGTAGTGAGAAAAGTCTCCTATAACAAATATCATTCTATTTTATGAAGCATCTCCATATGAGTTTTTCAGCTACATAGTTTGCTTTTTATCAACATGGGGCTACGAAAACTTGCGACTTCGAATTGATTCCCGGAAGTCAATTCTTTCCAACTGTTCTGAACTCTGGTGAACAATGGAACATATTGGAAGTCTAAGTAGGTCGACAAAAATATTCACTATCAGAGTGCATTTCTTTCTGATTTGGAAGAAGCACAAGAATGAGTACAAGTTTCTTATATAGAAAAGAAAATATATCTGGACTGGAGTGGTGCTCATTAGAATCAGAAGTTTATCCTCACCTATTCTCCACCACAGATGTAAAGTTGTACCAGTAATATATAAGGCTCCATCTCCGTACTTGCTACAAATAATAAGGCGAGAGATGAACACTACACCGTATTTGCTTTTATGTATTGCACTAATTACGTCTTATGAACCTTGGAAAAATAGTAAGTTTTATTTGAGAATATCGATGAAATCAGTTTTCAATGAATCATAGTCAAATAATACTTATCGTCCAAGTAGTGTTCAAGGAGACAAATATGAGGACAAAACTTCACAATCGTACACTACATAAACCAGGAATTTAATGACATGCCGTGTTTGTGTTCCCACTTATGCATGCATTATTGTCAGTACCATATAGTCTTAAACATAATCTAATTTGATCCGGGAATTTACAAATTCTCCTCGAAAAGTAGAACAATGAATTGTCTCTAAGGTAGTCAGATATCTTCCCATTATAGTCTTTCATTTATAGAGAAAGAAGGTACACTTACACTGAAGAAAATCAGGAAATGGATAAATAAATGGATAAATATTAAATATTAAATAGCGTCCATTTTGTGACGATTTATAGCAATAACGTATAGGTTGATTAAGATTCTTTGACAAGACGTTCAAGGAGAAAAGAGCTGGGACCAATTGGAGGTTAGTGGATGTAATAAGAAGAAGAAAAAAAAGTTAATCAAAACAGTATATTGTTTCTACAAAGGAAATCAATTTTAAATTTTACAACTCAATTTTGTAACCTGACACACACAAAAGAAAACACTCATCGTGAATGACGTACATTAGAATAGAATCCCTAGACCATTTACAAACTATAATATTTGACTAATCAAATGAACGCGGTAACCTATAAAGCCTCGGAAAATATGGACACAAATTTCCAAAAAGGTAAACAAAGAGAGAAGAAAGGCACGGGAAAGGTTTCAAGTACTAAAAGTTACTGTTATTAGCTCTAAGGATTCTTTCAATATCTTATAACTGTTAGGTTCTGCAGTCTGTCAAAACTAATTTTGATCAATACATTTATAAACTATCTGAAAAGGAAAGCATGTGGTAACAGAATTATTGTTTCTTTTTCAGCTATAATTATGTTGTCATAAGAAATATGAGGACAAAACTTCACATTCGTACACTACACAAACCGGGGTTTTAACGACATGCCGTCTTCTCGTCCGACTTCTGGATGCTTTATGACTAGTACCATATAGTATTAAACATATATGCAGTATATATAATTCAGTTGGTGGTGATTCACCCGTCGTATGGCAACGTTAGGCCTTTATCAGATCCTCTGGCGTTAGTCGAGTGGAATGGGATATGCACCTACTTTGGGTTTAACCTCCTCTCTACTCAATATCATGTCACATCTAGACGCGCAGTTCAGTGTTCAGATAATTAACATAGGCGGGCACTGAGCTAGCAAAAATTGTAGTCGTCTAGTATCGAACGTCTGTGATTCTCCTGAGTATATACAGCACATTAATTGAGTTTCTCGCTGGGCACTGTCTTTTTCACTTAACTTTTAAAACTATACTCCATTCATTTTGTGGAAATGTTCGGCCTACTGCTCGCTGAGGCCAACAACAGTGGAAATATGAAAAATCTCTGGTCCGGGTAGGAAAATCTCGAAAATGTGATAATACGGGATAATAAATATCCGTCTGTAACCTCCAGGTTGAAGCAACACAACGAGTAAGACGATGTATCGTTAACAATATATTTGTATTTTAGAATTTTAGAGTATTTGAATTATACGTGTTAAAACTGCAAGAATCGAACCTGGGTAGTAAACCTGCAAAATTCGAAACTGGGAATCTAGGAGCAAACAAGTGCGAGCACGATTTTTTGAAGTGACAGTTAAACTGCAGTATATCTGAGCTTGGAAGTGTCAGAAGCTTACGACTAGGCCTCGAATCTACTGTAGTAATGAAATGTAAATGAAATAGCGTATGGATTTTAGTGCCGGGAGTGTCGGAGGAAAAATTCGGCTCGCCAGGTGCAGGTCTTTAGATTTGACTACCGTAGGCTCCCTGCGCGTCGTGATAGGGGATGAAATAATCATGAAGACGACACATACACCCAGCCCCCGTTCCAGCGAAATTAACCAATGATGGTTAAAATTCCCGACCCTGCCGGGAATCGAACCCGGGACCCCAGTGATCAAAGGCCTGCACGATAACCCTTTAGCCATGGAGCTGGACTGCTAAAGTAATCATGTTTTCTTATGCAGTATATTGCAGGGACACGTACTGAAACGAGTCGACTGTTGATATAGCATCTAGTTTGTAACGAAACAATGTCAAGGTGGTCATGTAAATAGCTAGCTGATGAATCAAGACCACTGATCTCTATACCTGGATGGCTGGTAGCTTGGGTAGCAGTAAGCCGAATAGAAGGTGACTGGCGTAGTAAGATGGCAGCGAGCGCATGGTGCAATAGACCACGAGGAGCGCGCTTGCTTTGTTTATGCTTAGTTCAGTGACGCCAGGCCTCTTGATTGTAGTTCCACGGGTGTTCTGTGCTGTCTTATTGCAAAGTAAATAGTAGTGTATTTTACGAATTTAGGTTCGTTGCCTTGTAGTATACTTGTGGATTACAAGATTCAATTTAAATACGTATGTGTTTATCTGAAATATGAATGAAGAAACATTCTACGGGTATTAACATACCGCAGTGTTCAGCTTATGGATGTACAAACAGAACCGATCAGCAGAAGGAGAAATCATTTCATCGGGGAGTTTTATGTTGTGCATAAGAATCTTCCTAGGGTAGTGTTTTGAGTTTTAGGTTTATTGTATCTTTTTTCGCATATTCCGGGAGCAAAATGGCAATTAATTTTTGCAGGTTTCCTTTCTCGAGATCCGAACTTCTAAGATCATGGATTATCAGGCGGGAGAATTGGGAGCCTTCTGCTCGGATCACTTAGAGGAAGACTGTTTTGATAGAAATGGACAAACTGTACACCTTAGAAGTGATGTACAGCCGACTGTTTTCAATTTTACTGAACATTAACTGCAAGTAAAGATTTACTTATTTTTTTATTTCTCATAATTAAACTGAGGTTTCGATGAAATAATTGACGTGACCTTATAACAATCTTAGAAAATGAAGTCTGGAGGAATTCTAGACCTTATTTACATCAGTAATAATTATGGGTTTCAGACACTGGAGTGGTGGGAGAAGGGAAAGTGTGGTGGGTGTTTGGGGCTATCCCATTATACTATTCGTGGTATTTGGGACTCTTAACTGGTGTTACATTTTTCTGATGATGGCTATCAATTTCGCTTTGCTAGCTGAATTTAATTAAAGAGGTCTGTAATAGTAAATTAAGCCGCAGGTAATGTGATATATTGACAAGTTTTCAATATTTTGCTAGTTTTATAAATGTGTACATTTGCTTCAATGATATTTTAATTTGATAATATGCGATTTATTTCATGGAAACAGGAAACAGAAATTCATTATCAAGCACCGATTACGATATGTCGAAACTTGGCCTGTATAGTGAACTACGTTTATAGGTACATCATTTGAAGAATGCATAATTTCGTGGCATACATGTATACAATTTACAGCAATGTTTCCAGAAACTGGTTTTCACTCGTATTGTGTTACCGATCGCTAATTGCATGTATTCAGCACCTAAGTTAATATCTGTCGGCCGTTATTATACACTCATGTTTATTGCTATCCCGGAGATTTACTTACCTCGGAATGACGTGTCAGTGATCCCAATGTCCTTATGCTTTGAGTGAACATGTCTCTATATTTTTAATTATTCCAATGCGCCATTAATTACGACTTAAAATTGACTATATTATCATTGCTTCCCCATAAGGAGAGCTCTAGGTTGGGTACGCCAACATGGCGAACCGCGCACTCAACTTGGCGTACTTTCTCCTGCAGCGGAGACCTGCCATCAGCGATCCATGTATAGAGATCAGTGATCAAGACTGATTTGGCTGGAAGACTGTCAGCGTAATTTACACTCACGAATCAAATACTTCGAAGGCGGAAACTAGCAAGGCATTGCATAACTCTGTATAATATACTGGTTACATAAATTGGTGAGCTATCTTTGGTAAAGATTAACATACAATAGCAAAGAATACTCATTGTGAATCGCACTGATTACCTGATCGAATCCAGCTTACAGCCGGCAGTGGTGAGTAATAACATCAGTGGTGATCAGTCTGTAAGTCCAGCCCCCGAGATACAGCGGAAGTTATCTCAGGCGTCTCAGTGACGCTTAAAAAACGGAAATCAACAGGTGTACTGAGATCGGAATGGAAAGGTATCACCTCAGAACTTGTTAGCTATGTCTTTTGAAAAGTAATACCTTTTTAGTTTCCCTATGTAGCACGAGAACAGTTGGTTTGTTGACATTTTTCTAAGTCTCTCGAACTGAACTAATCATCTTTTCGTAGTGGGAGCCTAGAAACGCATTGCAAAGTTTTGAGAACTGGTTACATAAATTAGTGAGCTCATCTTGGTATACATTAACGTGCGATAGCACCGCCTAGCAGTACGGATCCAGCCTACAGCAGTGTCTCCAGCCAACTATGATAAGTAAATACATCTATTATTATTATTATTATTATTATTATTATTATTATTATTATTATTATTATTATTATTATTATTATTATTATTACTTAAGTCCAGCCCCCCGATATACACCGAAAGTGATCTCGGACTTCTCAGTGACACTTAAAAATCGGAATCAATATCATGGTGGAAAGGTATTACCTCAGGACTCGGTATGTAAGTCTTTTGAACTATAATATTTTTTGTCTCTCTAGAGCACGCTACACACCAAATTTGGAACTCGTTAGTGCTCGTATTCAGTGCAATCAGTGCGAGTTATTCTTGTCAACGCTTTCAGTCATAGAAACTGGTGAGTTGATAGTTACGGTTTTTAGCTCATTCCCGTTAAACCTGTTCACGTACCAATTTTGCATGTAGTACTTAACAGTGTTCTTAAATTTTAACTACTGTCGTCGGCAGCTGGTCTCTTCAAATCTTTATTGTTTTTACACAGGTTGTGAGTTAACTACGGAAAAGATCTTGTTAAAGTGTGATGTATGTGATACACACTTCCCAAGGGGTGACAACATGCATGGCATAAATGTAGCAAACATAAATCCAAAATGTTTGTGTCATGTCGTTGCTCTACGTCATTTAATAGAAAGGATAATCTTGTAAAACATGTTAAGGCGAAGCATGACTAATCAACATTCAAAGTTTGTGAATATTCCTTTTATTCTGTGGAACAGTATCACACCCACATGGCTCAAGTTTATAATGAACAAGCGTCATCCACTTGAAAATGTAAGAATAAACCACTCAAAAACTCTGACGTTTGTGAGAACAGCTGTGTATCGAAAAAAGTAAAAACAATGAAGAATTGATAACACACTGCTACCTATATAATACTGACATACATTCATTAAAATTTCATGGCCAATGGTTTAAGTATAAAAATAGAAACAACGTCTGCCGTAGGACAAATTATGAGAATATTAAAGACATTGCTAACGCTTTTAAAGGTCGAATTGCTAGTAATAGAATTCATAGTGATAAAAAACCCAACTTATTGAAACGTTTTGAAATTCAGTTTGAATCTGATGTATTTCTCTTTCTATAAAATTTTCTAACGAAGCATACATTTTGAGCTTATTGGACTATATGTAACAACAGAATTGCCGGGCTGAGTGGCTCAGATGTTTAAGGCGCTGGCCTTCTAACTCCAACTTCGCAGGTTCGATCCTGGCTCAGTCCGGTGGTATTTGAAGGTGCTCAAATAAAACAGCCCCGTGTCGGTAGATTTACTGGCACGTAAAAGAAATCCTGCGGGACTAATCCGGCACCTCGGAGTCTCCGAAGACCTTAAAAAGTAGTTAGTGGGACGTAAAACAAATAACATTATTATTAAAAACAGAAGTGAAGGCGAAATCGCAGATATTAAATCATTTATTACTAAATACGTAATTGCTAGTGAATCAACTAATATCTGCGGCTTTTAACCAGATATTCCCATTGTTATCACTATAAAGGGTGATGAGTTTCATGAAAGGGAACAAGGATGGGCGTTAATTGAAGAAGATAACATTTATAAATATAACCCCCCTGCGAGGATCCTCCACATAGATTTACCAAAATGGTTGAAAGATGCAAAAGTGGTAGTGAAGTTCAGAAAAATGATCATTCAAGGGTTGCGTGGACTGTGGGCTCTCCGTCCAGCAATAATGAGTGTTAATGAGACATCACTTTATCCTCACTACTCTTCAGTAATGAATTTAAACCGAATACAATTTTCTGTGGAAATAAGAAATTGAAAACTTATGAAGAGTTGAAAAATGTCAGTGTAGGTGTCCATGGAACTGAAAAAGGAGTAAAGGAGATCATCAGTATTATAAACAAAAGGAGAAAGATACTCACGTAAATTTTCTATATATAACATAAGGTGAAATCGCTCACTACTGTTGGGTAACGAATTCAGGAAGACTTGTTAGTAGATAGCTATCAAAACGTGATAGCAAGAAGTGGTTATATGATGGTTGTTCGACACATTTAACATTCATAAACACACGCCTTTGTACTACAGAATGTGAGTGCTCGTTGACAGAGACTCATTCACACAAGGGTCTATGCCGGCAGACCTTTTAGTTATGTGGACAAACCTATGGACTAACTCTCAGTTTTAAAGCTAGTATAGCGGACCTGGCATGCTCACTCTGTATATTATATACAGTCGTTTCCAGCTATGAAGTTTATTAAGCAGCTGCAATCACTTATAATCGGCAACTAAGTTTCTAGCCTAATTTCAGCATCGAACGAACAACCTCACAGATCGCTTTTCCCCAATGCCATTCGATGTCTCATTGCCGGACCGTCGGGTCCAGAAAACAAACCACCTAATCTCTTTGATTACCTCATTGAAGGGAATGCGCTTTTAGAATATCTGCATCTTCGACAAGCCGTTCTATCAACCGCTGCACATGTTAATGGAATAGGTCATGTCTTATCTCCAAGTGGAAAAGATTGGTTATTTTTCATTCGCAGCGCATGAAGACGTTGGAATACTCACCGCCGTGTCTATCTCGTTAACAACAGAGTGGAATCCAATAAGGGTCGCTACCGTAGAGGCATTAATCATTTTATTTATCTCTAAAGCAACACTAATGTAGAAGCATGGACAAGCAACTGAAACAGCATATTATCAGTGCTAGAAATAATATTCGATGTAAGTATCGTGAACTCAAACGCTAGCATGTAGACAGCAAGCATTTTGTTTAGAAGCATTCAAAAACCACTAGATACGTTACTTAAACCAATGATGCGTGATGTGAAGTTGACACAATCTAACGCAACGCAAACTTCGGGTAAAGAGCTGCAAGAGAAGACAACGTAGATTTTGCAGGACGAATACTAAAACGAAGAAGTGCTTTCCCCTGCAAAGAGTTCGACTTTTCTCTCAGCAGCAGTCATTTCTTCGACACACCATTTCCTAGGAACTGCTGTCCACACCAGAATATCATGCACAATTCAAAACGTTGCTTAGAACCACATACGGACCAAAATCTTCATAATTGTTGGAAGACTTATTTTCCAAGAAAATCAATTGGACCTATGGCAACCGCTATAAGAACAAGGGCTTTCGCACTGGCGATTCTAATATTAAGATAAACCATAACAGCATCTTTGTAAAAGGCGTTCAATGTAAACCGATTAGATACGGTTTCTTACCTATTCCATGATTGGAATAACTTGCTGTCGTTGCTCATTTTAACCTAAGACTCATAACAATATAGTGCCTTTCTCATCTGTCCGTTTTCAAAATTTGTTGCTTGTATTTATGATCTTAATATCAGTAAGAACGCCACAAACAAGTAGACTGTTCTAACGACCAAGATGTCCATAGCCACTATGTTGAGCAACATACAAGAACATTTATTCGATTTTTGTTTTGTTTTGAAGGGCTGAGATAGCTTTCGTAATGTGCTATAATGGACCAAATTCTAATCGAACACCTTCATTTACATTTAATGTTCTGAGCATTTTATTGCCTGTAACTGAGTACTACTCATAAAGAGAATTCTGCTGGAAAGTGAGGTTTATGAAAAATGATTCACCACTCAAGCCCCACTCTTATGAATAAAACATTTCTCAACCTGTTGATATGAATAATTGTGTTAGATGTACGTTAGAAACGACTTAAAGAGTCGATACGCTACATTAATTAATAGATGAAATATCTCATGTGAAAAAATACCAAAAGTAGAAGTCAATTATACTTATATACCTCGAATTAACTTTATCCTGGCAACGACTCATTAATGAGGCAATCTCGTAGTGGAAAAATTTCCTAACTACAGTAAATGAAATATTATCCACATCGTCTGGAGATTTCATTCAGATAAACTATCAGCCCGTCTAAATAAACCTAATTTGTCCTATATCAACAAAATAAATGTTGAGGTTATGATAGAAGACGACACCAGGGAACGAAGGGAAAGTTAGCGATTGTAGAAAGAAATACAGTAGAAATTAAGACGCTTAAAGAAGAACAGAATGCTTTAGTGAATTAAGTTGAAAGGAGAGAGAACGATGTAGATAACCGCATAGCGATAGCAGAATACGCATAATGCGAGTGATAAGGCAAGTGAGAGGTGAAGTCATGGAGGGAATTACAGTAAGGATATAGAATTACCAAGGTTCAATGGGAGACAAACAAACCCGCTAGAATTTCTGAAGACAGAAGAAAAACGGTTTGCGAAACGGATTTTGGGCGGGTTTATGAACTGGGAAGAGGCGAACATTATTGATCATGCTTTTGTGGCAGAGACGCATTCCTGATTTTCATTCTATAAAAACAACACGAAAAATCTGAAGAAATTTAAGACGAAGTTCACAGACACATAATGGAATGAACACATTCAGAGCCATGAAAGAGGAAGGATAGTATTTGGGAAGTTCAAGCATAATGAAGGAGTCTCTATGACTGACAAGGGAACACATACATGTGTTAAACTCGGATCCGGTTGAAATTTGGTAGGAAAATTCGTGGGAGGCATCATAATGAAGGGGTCTCTATAACTGACAAGGGAACACATACATGTGTCACACTCGGATCCGGTTGAAATTTGGTAGGAATATTCGCAGGAGGCAGTAAAATGCTAAGGTGAAAAGTGCATGTGACCAGCGCAAGTTTAAACGCCAAATTGAACAAATAAATAGTCATAAATTTGAAATTGCCGCGGGAGTATCAGGGTATGGCGGAGAAGTAGGGAGGAGCGAAGCAGCGGACGTGAGCTAGCCGGGCTGTGTCGAGCCGCGCCAACAGCCAGGCAGCATATAGTCGGGCTACTCGCTCGAGTCGAATGAATGACCACCCCCCTCCCGGCCGCTATTCTTTACTGCACCGCAGTTCGCACATACCTCATATCTTCCCGATTAGAAACGTCAAAACAGATCAAGAGGTGCACATTGATTACTCGTCCGATGAGACAACGTTCTTACAATGGCAGGTAAAATCTGACGTTCTTATAGTCATTTTTACGAATGGTAACTGTATATTTACTTTAACCTTGTATGGTAATAATTTATTTTTTACACCTAGTTACAACAAAACGCCCACTACAGAAGTCATTCAATTTGTGGAATGCAGTAATGTGCATTCAGAATTGTTTTGCAGAGTGTGATAAAAAAGACACTCCATTTTCTCAAGATGAAAAGGAATTTGGGATTGGAAATATATCGTAAGTAGATCAATCTATTTATATATATATTTACTTTTAAGGGACAAACAAGCGTGTACAGGAATTGCGTTCTTGTCTCCATTTTACAGGTCTAATTGCCGACAGGGTTTTGGATACTGATGTGACAGTCGAACTGGATGGCACACTGGATTTGTCAGATGATGAATTTTTTTCGTGGAAGACAATATTGAAACACCGATATCTGAAGCCATCTCCGAAAATGTTGCTCCTGGCACTGCATCCACAACAACGGCTGAACGATGCCTCATACCAATAACTTCCACGAAGAAGGTCGTCGAATATTGGCGAAAGAAAGGTGGGAAACAGAGGAGCTTCGCATCAGTGAAACGCAGGTTGCATAAATTAAAGTGTCGGGAATAGCTTCACAAGTGGAAGCAACAATTGGAAAAAACAAAATTGTTCACGATATAAATATTTACAAAATGGGCTTTAAAGTACGCTCGTCCAGTTATCTACGACACGTTTCAAGCAGTTAATTCCTGGGTAATAAGTTTTAAAAGAAATTTAAAATTGGATCAAGAAAGATTTGCAAATTCGTGTCTAAAAAGTATCAGTTTGAACAAGAAGATACTAATTGTAACGCGACACTGTTTGTGGAAGAAGTGTCGCAATTAATATAAAGTCGCGGCCCATAGTGCGTTTTTAATACTGATCAGTCTAATTTTCATGAAGAGTTCCATTCTGGCAGGACCCATAATGAACGAGTAGGAAAAGTCGGATTAGCGGAAGCACAAACTATGGATTCGCTAACTCATAGCTACACAATACGGGCAATAGTTTACGCAGACGGACAACTCCTACCGAAGTTGCTAGTGGTGTTGAAAGAAGAAGATTGCAAATTTGGTCCTAATATAGAAAAAACCTATTTACCGCACCAAATTATTCCACTTTGCCTTTAACGTCTGGAAAACTGACCAAAGAACTTGTGCAGAAATGGTTACGAGATGCTTATTTTGAGCTAGTACCAGAATACAGTGTTTTAGTTCTCGATTCGTGGGCCGAACAGAAAGAAGAAAATGTTTTCAATGCTAAAGTTGGGAGTAACAAAATCATTAATGTTGAAACAATTCCGAAAGCTGCCACTGGACTTATCCAGCCATTAGATGTTTTGGGCTTCCGCATCTGGAAGCAATTTATTCGTCTTTTGTACAATTTAATTTTGTTAAACTCGTTGGACATCAACGTACATTTGAGGAATAACCATTCAAAAGTGCAATCTTTGACGCAAAATCAGTTATCCTCTCCCCGTTTTCGTAGCATGTGGTGGTATAGTTGGTACAAATGTGGCTCTGTTAACAAGAAACCTTCACAATTTGTTAATCCAGTCGGTTCTTGTATCAAGGAAGAACCTTCCGATAGTCAATGTAATACTTGTAAAAGCGACACTGCTGTAAGATGTGCATGGTGCGCACAGTATCTGTGCCTTTTCCACTTTCTTCTAAACAATAATTATTGCACTAATTACAACGAGTAAAAAGAACTCGGGCGTGAAATCTTCAAACCTTACTGACATCGCTGTTTAATTGCCATCCTTGCAGACAATCATCTCATGTGCTGTTTTCATATTTACGTTTCGCACATCTGATCGGGAAGTTAAGGGGAACGCGCTAAATATACGCTGCTTGGCTGCTGGCGCAGCTAGTCACAGCCCTGCTGGCTTACGTCCGCTTCTTCACTCCTCCCTACCTCTCCGCCACATCCTGATGCTCCCGCGGCACTTTTAATTTTACGACTAATTATTTGATCAATTTTGGCGTTTAAACTTGCGCTGGGCACATGCAGTTTTCACCTTAGCATTCTACTGCCTCCCACGAATATTCCTACCAAGTTTCAACCGGATCCGAGTGTAACGCATGTATGTGTCCCCTTGTGAGTATTTCTTGGCACATGTTATGATTTGCCAGAATTTAGAAGATATTACTAATGATTGAGATGTGGTCAGATTACTCTTACGATATTTTCCGGACAGGGTACGCGAAGTAGCGTGCACGCAAAGAATTAAAACAGTCCATGAAATGGAGCAACTATTAGGGAGTTTTGGCGCATTAGGAAACAGTGGGCATAGAACAGGAAACCCGCATAATTTTGTTCCTCATAGTGAATCAAGGGACAATAAGAGACAGCAAAACTACGAGAGTCGTAATCAGTTTCAACCACAAAATAACGGTAGTTTTTTTGCTAGGGGCTTTATGTCGCACCGGCACAGATAGGTCTTATGGCGACGATGAGATAGGAAAGGCCTAGGAGGTGGAAGGAAGTGGCCGTGGCGTTATTAAGGTACAGCCCCAGCCCCATTGGTTTGAAAATGGGAAAACACGGAAAAACCATCTTCAGGGCTGCCAACAGTGGGATCCGAACCCACGAACTCCTGGATGCAAGCTCACAGCCTCGCGCCTCTACGCACACGGCCAACTCCCCGGTAATAACGGTAGTAGTGGAACACCTGAACATAGAACGGGAAATACCCAACGAGAGAACGGACAAGTTACTACTGAGCCAAGTGTAGGTACACGACCAGAGCCTATAAACTAAATGCAGGCTGTAATGCTGGGTCAGAATTCCAACCTTATCCGCAAGCAGTTGGAAATTGCGTTATGAAACTATTGCCATATCACCTAGATGTTAAGGAAGATCTTATGCATAAACCAGATCATAATTATTTAGATTCGTGGGATGAAGTCATTAAACCCTGTCGTTAAATTAGAAGTATGGGGGCGTATGTTAATTGATACAGGCAGTCAGAAATCGTGTATTAGCTCAGAATGGTATGATTATTTAGTAAAACAGGGTATTAAGATGTAAGAGATGCCAGTTAAGTCATCTTCAAGGCGAAAGTTCGAAACAAATCTGCAAGCAAGTCGCGGTGGCGATTAGTATAGAGGATTTTATTTCCTCACCTGGCATTTGATCTTATATTGTAATGTGACTGGCTGACCTTAAAATAAGCCCAGTTAGATTACAAATAAGCAATGGTAAATCTAAAGTGGGATGAAAAGTATGCCAAACTCGAACTGAAAAATTGAATTCGTTCGAAAACGGGTGTTCTAGATGTGAAGAGGAACCCAGAGAGGGATTTAATTTATGTCAGTTGTGGGTGAAGGAGGGTCAGATGGAGGCCTTATTTGAAGCTGCAAGTAACACTAAATTAGAGGAAGTACTGAGGGACGAATTGTTGGCAGTGCTATGTGAAAACGCTGAGACATTTCTGTGAAACCCGGTAAAACGCATGTGTATGAATATTATTTGCCAGTGCTGCATGACAGTCCTTTCAGCGGGCACGTCATGCAATACCACACAAATATGCCAAGGCAGTTGACGATCACACACAAGCAATGTTAGTCGATGGGGTGATTGAAGTGTCAAATAGTCAATACTTAAATCCTTTAATTGTTGTTTCTAAGAGTTATGGAAATGTTCAACTGTGTTTTGATGGAAGGGAGATGAATAAACGTATTTTTGCTGGCCAGTTAAAATGGCAGACAACTGAAGTGTTGATTCAAGGATTTCAGGGTAAAAAATAGTTTTCACCTGTTGATTTATTAAGTAGCTTTTGGCAAAACCCTTTGAGATTATAAGACAGGCCTCTAGAGCATTTAGTCATAAGTAAAGCTTGATCAATTTCAGCACGTTCTCTACGGGACTAAGACGAGTTCAGCAGCTTTAATTAGAGCATTAAATATAGCATTCGGCTTGGGTCGTGCATCAGAAGTCTGCGTAAGTATATTACTACTCGGGTGGATTTTCTGTAGGCCATGGGCCATTCTAAATTATTATGCGTATGTATGGGGTTTTTGTTATCTATTTCAAATTATAATCTCATTTCGTTGTATCACGGCAATAACGAAATCTGAACGAGTTAAGTCTTGAGAGATGTTTTACGTCACCCGCATTAATAGCTTGCAGTAAATTTCCAGTAGCCCGAGGTCAGGCGACCGGACACGCCATGCTAATTTTAGTCCTTTACCAGGAAAGGGACATCATAGAGATTACAGAATTTCTTAGTCCCCTACATATTCCGAAGAGAAAGTTAGAATTTGTAGACTACCAATTTTTGAAGCTGGCTACCTGACGCTTATGAAGCCCGCGAAATTTCAACCTATGCGAATGAACTATACGAATCGAGATAATGGATATACAGCGATGGAAAGAAGAAGGGATAGAACATCAGATCTTACTGGACCATGTGATATGAGAGGTATAGTGAGATTTTAGAGCATATATACTTCAACGACAAGAGCTCGTATCTTAATATTTGAACATCTTAACGTCTCAATACGAGGTCATAACATCTTAGCCTGCGACGGCCATAGCGTCTGACCGTCTTAGCGTCTGATGATCATGATGATAGAGGAAAAAGGTCTTTCTCATCATCTTAATATACGAGAGAAGACAGGGCAGATAACAAGAGGAGGTTCTCCGTTTCGTTGACAAGTTCACTTCACATCTGAGTAGAGCACTATTCAAAGTTACTTTCATTGAGAACTGGCTATCTCAATTACGAGAGATAAAGTTAGCGAGAGACCGGTTTTTGACAGGTCTATAACAGGAAATAATTTAGTTATCTTTAGTTACAGTACATTTCTGTAATACGGAAGAATACAATTGTATTCTCTCCATGAATGCAACCCAATTTGGTTTTGATATTGAAATTAGGGATCATTGCCACATTATGTAATGAGTATTGTAGAAAGGTCATGAATGTCGTTGTCCAATTAATGGGCAATGCACGAATCGGAAATAGGACTGGTACTTACTACGAGAGATGACAACGGCAGTACGAGAGGACCACGAAATAACAGTTCCTACATCGAACGTTTCCAGTTACCAGAATGTACAAATTGTGAGCTAATGGCATACCTTACTGCAAGTCTCCACGTAACAGTTCATTTTGTTACATTTTAATTCTTTCAATCTTTCTTTTGTTTCCGTTAAGTTCAGTTGTCTTAAATACGCTGTCTCCTTTATCATCCTAATAACTCGTTAGTTTAATTGGTACTTTCATAAATTTTCTTTAATGATCCTTAGTTTCCTAGTTTGTGTGTACTTAATGCTTAGTGTTCTGTCACCCCACCTCTGGGAGTATCCAGAGTCACATTACTTATCACTATTAAATTGTCTTCAAGCCATAAGTTTGAAGGTTTGCGCCGAAGATATATTGTTTATAGAGATGGAAATGAACGCGTATTTATTTATATTAAATTTAAGGTGATCCGACACGTCACACATTTATTGATTGAAGTCAACACTTCGACATGAAACTACGATTTTTGAGATTAATTACTCAAATACCAGCGTATGTGTGATTAATTCAGCAGTGGTCGTGAAGCTTATAAAGACTTATTATCAAGATAGAGATGTTTTGTAAATTAAATAGGTTGTTAAGGGCACTTGAATTTAACGAGCTAACGCAGGCGGGATGAGTTTAGTTATAAATAACTTCTGTAATTTTTGATTTGAGGAGCGATATCCTAGGCTCAATTTAAGTGTATGGTGGATCAAGTTACAAGCCTATTGATCAACTACAACAATTACAAACGTACATCAACATTTATTTTGTTGATATAGGACAAATTAGGTTAATTTCGACGGGCTGACACTTGGTCTGAATACAATCTCCAGAAGATGTAGATGATATTTTATTCAGTTGGCATTTTGATGCTTTAACTTCACACGTTAATAATAATAATAATAAGAATAATAATAATAATAATAATAATAATAAGGCGCGACTTTATACCTCAAGAAAGCAAACAACAACAACTATTATTATTATTATTATTATTATTATTATTATTATTATTATTATTATTATTATTATTATTATTATTATTATTATTATTATTATTATTATTGCGCGTGACCTCCGGAGAGGTCTGGTTCAGGACTTTTGATTTGACGCCCGTATTCGACCTGCGCGTTGTGATGACGATGAAATGATTATGAACACGGCACATATACTCAGTCCCCGTGCCAGAGAAATTTACTAATTATGGTTAAAATTCCCGGCATTCGAACCCGTGACTCCTGTGACCAAAGGGCAGCACGCTAACCATTTAGCCATGGAGCCGGACTGACTTTTCACACATTAATGTAATATTATTCTATTCATTTATATTGTCATGGACGTGTAATGCCATTGGAAAAAGTCCAAATACTCTTTAATTATCCAGATCCATGGCTAGATGGTTAGCATGCCGGCCTTTTGTCACAGGTGTTCCGAGTTGGATTCCCGACGTTGACAGATGGTCGTCAACAGTCCCGGAGAAGGCGCGACGTTAAACCTCAAACAAGCAAACAAGAAACAAACAAACAAAACTAAGACAAAGGAGTATGTTGAGGAATGTCATAGCACCGATTCTCCTTCTCCTCCTACTATTTCATGGTTTTCTCTCAGTTATATGAGGTCGTCATTACATGCGGACTTGGCCCGGTTGTATGGCTGGGTGCCCTTCCAGAAGCTAACACCATGTGAATTGATATGTTTACTATGTCGTGTGTCGGTGGTACTTGGTAGAGTTATGTGCTATGTTGATATGGAATTGGCTGTATTAAGACGACCCCAAAGTCCTAGTCCCCGAGCCAGGAAAATAAATTAGATACGTTTAGAACCCCCGGTCCTACCAATAATCGTACGTGGGGCCTCTGTACCGAAAGTCATCAAGCTCACCATTTAGCTAAGGAATCAGACTTGCTCAATATGGTAAGGTGTGGAAATTATGCTCAACATCTGAGTGGCCGTTGTTTTAATAAGTGTATGAATAAAGGGAGAACAGACACTCTCTTTCCACTCAGAAGAATTATGTGGTCACATTTTTAGTAATGTTGAACATGATACTTTTATGGTAAATATTTCATTGCATACATGAGGTACAACATATTACCAACTATGACATAACCACCACCGAACAAGTGAGGCCACTGGCATTCAAATACTGCAACTCTGCATTTAACATGGACCGAGAGAAGAGTGACACACCACATTCCACAAGAGTGTGACGTGAAATGTTGCGGACAGAGTGATGGCTTTGGTCGATCTAGTCAAAAAGTGCAAAATATGTTGCATTGAAAGAATGATTTAATGAATATAAGTGATAGCACTACAAAATATTACCTTCCGCAATGAGGTGTGTCTATCAGGGGAACTTCTGTCATTAGTTAATCAGTACAGCTACGCTCTAACCAAACACGGTTATGAAACTTGTATTGACTGGAGACGGAATATATTCGGATTATTTCAGATAACGTTCCCTAAGAGGCTGATATGTTTTCTAATTTAATTCATCACGCTTAAACGTACTGTAATTAGAAGTGCGTCATAATTACAAGGCTATATTTTTATAGTTTCCATTTCGTTTTATTGAGAAGGAAGCCGAAGGAAGCCATTCCTTCCACTGTCGATACAATTAATAGAATTTTTAAGATTTTAATTATGTTGGAACACAAAATGCAACACTCAGAGCACTACAGCATACCTGTAACATTGGATAATTAAGTTGAATGACATATTTCATTCTACAAGGTCATCTTCCAATTCTATCAAATCTTTTTTTCAGGCAGGGCCGATGACCTCGATGTTAGGCCCCTTTAAACAACAAGCATCATCATCATTTTTTCAGGCAAGAAGGACGACTTTCAAGAGATGATAAACAAAACGAAAATATAGGTCAGGGGAACAAGCTAAGTGTTAATAAGGCAAAACCAAAAACAGTGGAATTCAAAGGGCGGAAGTCTAGCCAACGCAGACATGCAGTCAAGAAAATCCAGAAATGGTAAATCATTGCAAATACTTAACCCTAGAACTACCAACGGGGGGCAAAAATAGCCCGCGTTATCTCATTTTATGAATAAAATGCGCAATGTGTACGCCAAAAAAGCAATATTTTAAATAGTTGTCACATAAGATGTCTACTAAGACGTCACATGGTCATTATTCCAATGTGTGTTTTTTTTAAGTTCCTATAATATACTTTTGTTGAGGGGGCAATTCCCCCCCCTTAGACGTGAATGTAACAGATTTCCTGTCTGACGAAATATCTTAATAATGTCAAATGGTCGGATATATGGTCGGATATGTTCTTCACCCTAATAGATATTGCGTGTATAAATGCCTGCACCATATTCATAAAAGAAAAATCCCTGACTGGAATAAGAAGAATCTGAATCTCAGGAGGCTGTATATGTTAGAGTTGGGGCAACAGCTTTTAAGACCACTTGCAGAAGACAGGGAAAAGAACATGCTTGGTTTGAAGAAACCTATCATTTCAGCTATGGAAAGTGTCCTTGGAAGGTCATTACCCAGTGCTACTTCAACAACTGCTTCTGCTCCATCATACACAAGAGGAAGATGTCATCAGTGTTTGAAATCCATTCACACTAAGAAGGACAAAGACAAGATTACCAAAGTGACAATGGTTTGTTGCAGATGTTCCAAATACGTCTGAAAGACGCATTCTACGAAAACTATTATCTGTACCAACTGTGAAAGTGAAAGTGAAAGTGAATGAAAGAACATTCATAATGTTCCTATGATTAATGACTTAACTGTTGCTATACACCATGCAATTTTTATTATGCTTTTTGTTGTTGTTTTTGTTGTTGTTTGTGAGTGCAGTCATTGTTAACTTATCTCAATACTGTAATATTACAGGAATTGTATATTAAAAACTTAATTGGAGATGAAAATAATAGCGGGTAAATTTCCCCCCCCCCCCCTCTAGATATCCAAGTGACAGATTTTACCTTGGTAATACTAGGGGGATCATCCTTTTTAATTTTACCTTCCGCAGCCCATTGCTCGCTACTTTCAGCTGCGCGCGGAACGACTGTCGTTTGTGCTCAGTGCTGCCAACCTCTGTACTTAGGAACTGATGAGTGAGTGGTGCTTCGAAAGCTGGTGGTGGTGATTATTATTGTTACACGATTGGTCTGGACTGGTTCTTGCCGTGGGGACGGTTAGGATAGGATCTGGACAAGACCATTGGCTGGACTGGCTCTTGCCGTGCGGATGGTTAGGATAGGATCTGGACAAGACCATTGGTCTGGACGGTTACAATCCGCATTTCTTCCTTTACATGGTGGTTTTTTTGTGCTTTTATTCATCCGGGGTTGGTAACGCAATGTATTTATCAGAATTGATGGGAATGACGTCATATTCTGTTCATGTTGACCAGTGAGAACGCAGGTAGGTACTTGAGCCATGACCGATGGCGGGTGCTGCTCCCTATTAGGTTATAAAAGTAAATGTACTTTTTGGGGAGGGATAGTGGGTTCCTAGACATCGCAATGAACACATCTCTCCTCTAAAAGAAATTCAAAGTAAGATTTGCATTGTTTTCGCTTCGTTATAACGTTATAAACTCTGGGCTGCGGAAGGTAAAATTATACCGGATTATCCTTCAAGCGAAAGGCAAAACCTTTACTCGTCACATTCAAGGCAGAGTGATAATAGCAGCAAAAGCCATATGGGCTATTAAGGAACTCGACCAATTATCGTTAGAAACGGCCTGTGCACATTTTAAACTAAAGGTGTTCCCCATTGCTTCATATGGCTTCAAGACAATACGGTATGGCCTTTCCTGAACTACAGAAATCTGACAAGACTTAACAAGTGCCAAGACGGCCTAACTTCGAAGAGCCCTCGGAGTTTCGAAATTCGCTCTATCACGTTTTTAATCCACGCCTTAACTGGAACTTCCTTATTCACTGAAGAGCTGATGTCATCGCACAATCTCCACCATACAGACGCAAGCTGGAAACTCGTAGAGGAGAATACGAGGGAAAAGAATGAATAACCGGCAGCTTTCTACTCAACTCCAGCCACGACTCCCAGAGTGTGGAAAGATAGCAACTTCTAACTTCGCCGTCTGTACACAAGAACGGATATCCACGGATTCCATTACAGAATTTGCCTGATGCATGATAGGCAACGACGTGGAGGCCCTCTACCTTTGTGAAAGGCACTTTAGTAAATAAAAACTAACCTTGAGAAGACCTCCTGTACTTACGTGACCAGCTTCTGCGGTGCTATTTGTTGGACTTACTCAAGTTGAGTTGCTTCTATTTGTGGTTTCTTAACCTACTTGTCTGTGAGGGGTGCGGAAAAGAAGGATACTACTACTAAAATGTTTTCATTCCTTCCCTGAAGGGGGAGGCGAGCCTCTTAAAGGGTGACGCCGTCTCGCAGGCCGGGAGATTTGTTACAGTGAAGGAGATGCTCGGAGAAGGTCAGGGTGTCGGCTGTCTTGGCCTATACTTGGCACTGACCCGGCATTCGCCTTAGTGCAGGAGAATGGAAAACCACGGAAAACCATACTTAGGACAGCCAACGGTTGGGGCGTGCTCTGTCCCGTCTCCCGAATGCAGAGGCGTAGAGTCACGGTAAAGACATGGCCACCCCTCTGCTCTGTTAGCCGGTCAGAGTGCAGACTGTTGGACCCTGTCTGACTTCTGTTTTAATTTCGAACTGCTTGGAGATTTTTCCCATGAACTTACTTTCGAATGTGCCCCAGTTAATGTCAGCTTAATAATTGACATTGTTTTGGCGTCGATTCCAAATTCCACAAATAAATTGAATAGCACTTTCCTGTCGACTGAATCATACGCCTTCTTGAAGTCTACAAAAAGCACTACCAGATCCTTTGAGAGATGATTCTCTAGTACACGTTTCACACTCCAGATTTCGTCAACGCATGATCTTCCCTTCCTAAATCTCGCTTGATACTCGCCTAGTTGGTGTTCCACTTGTTCCACAAGTCTCTTCTGTAGTGCATTAGACAGTGTCTTATTTGTTACAGGTGTGACTGAAATGCCGCAATAGTTGTTAGGATCTGCTCTATCACCTTTTTTTGTGTAGAGGATGAATGACAGCATTTTTCCAGTCTTCAAGAATAACCTCCATTTCCCAGATCTTTTCCAAGTCTTGCCTTAAAATTGTGATTGCGATTTGTCCACCACTTTTCAGCATCTCACCTGTGACAGTCTTCCCCTGCAGCTTTGTTGTTCTTTAAGTCTGTAATTATTTCACGGAGTTCTTTTTCGTCAGGGGGTATTGAGTTTTCATTCCGTTGCTTTGGATCCTCTTTTGGCCATTCATTTTTAGGTTTTTCACAGTTCGACAATTTCTCAAAATATTTAGCTAATATCTCACAATTGTCATACTTATTCACAGCCAACTTTCCATTTTCCCTTCGAAATCCAATGGTAGATGTTAGATATCCATGTATGTGCTTTTTAAAGGTCTTGTAAATGTTCTAGTATTGTTCTTATATTCAGTGTCAATACTTTGGATTTCTTCAGATATTTGATTCCTTTTGGCTTGCCGGGGGGTCTGTTTGCGTTCCTCTTTGTATGTCTCAAATTTATCTTCTGTTTTATCTTTTTACCATGCTTAATAGGCTACAGCTCTCCTATCAATTGCTACATCACAGTCTGTGATCCACCATCGGTGCTCGTAGATATTATAGTGAAGAAAAAATGACTGATAAAGTATTGTTTTAATTTTTCATTGTAGTAAATATCAAGACAGCCATGAGACAAGATAGCAATGATATAGGAATTATGCGATGTTGAGTAAATCATGAATTTATGAGATGAATCTAGTAAAAAGATAAGAGTATAATAATTTATGGATTAATTGCCGACAGTAGAACCTCAGCTTCTGTAAATACGTAACAATACAATTGTAACCTTTTGATAAAGTATATTATAAAATGTGGTCTAATTTGTGTTGGAATCGTCGTGGTAACATGACGTGCTACTTATCATTTGACCATAAAGTAAAAAGGTAATTAAATGACCTTGATTAACATACTCGTGTAGGAAGGTGCATTAATGTCAAATTATGTGTTAATAATTTAATGTAGATATTCTAATTCAGGTTTATGTGCAGTTTGTTACGCTATGTTTTTGTTGACAGTGGTGTAGATTTGTACATAAATTTCAAGGGCGCTTTGATCCCTCAAATGTTAGTAATATGAGGGAAGGACAGCCCGGTGATCATCGTCAATAAATTGCAACATCCCTCTTTATCTTAGTAAAAAAATTGCAAGAAAAGCAAGTAAGTTGAAACAACCATACATATAGCTAAAATAATCATGTCATGTCATTGAACCGACCTTAATAAGTTAACCTTTTATAAGCCAGCGGCTAAATATTTAGCCACCTTAATTTTCCCTGAGTGATCAAATTTTATTTTTTATTGGAAGAACATTATTTGTAGCAGAGGTAACTGTTGGTTGGATGCCATTTGATTTGATACTCTTTTACATAAAAACCCTTTCGAACAAACTTCAGAACCAAGTGGCTTAATATTTAGCCACTGTTCATTTGTACTGACAATGGGCTGGTGGCTAAATATGTACACTATTAGCTATTAGCTCAACATGAATTATTGATAATGATTAAAAATGAATGAAAATATGAATATCGGGATATAATAAGGCAATCATTCCAAAAACACTCTATAAATAACAACAAACTGCGAATATACACAGCACGTGATACTGCTAGGTACACAAGAACTCTGTGCCTAAATATTTAGCCACTTTCATCCCAGATGGCAGCTCAGTGCAGGAAAATACACGCAGAAGAGAAAGCGGCCAAATATTCAGCAGCTGAACGCCTGCAGACACCGCTCAAATTCAATAAGGCTCAATATTAATGGCTTCTATAAAGCATATTGGACTTTATTGAAGTGTCCACACATTTAGCCACTGTTCGTGTACGCAAACTAAACATAAATTAACGTGAGCGTTAAAAGGTTATCTCAGTGTAAAAATAAATGCCGCGAAGTATAGATTAAGAGTGAGGAATCCTATCGCCACTGTACAAGACGTAATATGTCGTATATTAATAGGATTGCTAGAAGTGGCCAGCGGTATAATTTCCATATGTGTAGAAAGGCGAGTTCAATTGATGAATGCAGAACAAAATGTATTTGATATATTAAAATGTCCAATGACTGTCACAGTGTGTAATTTTACACTGATTTCATGGCTGATAAACTATTATTTTACTTTTCATTGTAGTAAATTTAACGACAGCCGTGAGAGGCAACAATCAGCCATTTTATAATAGTGTGTGTATTTATTATAACAACAAAAGAAATTGTGTGTTCATGGACGAATTGGTTTAGCACGTTTAAAAGTCTCTACTTCTAGGTTACCTAACTGTTTCGTATTAATTGGTTTATCAGTGTAATTATCTCATGTTATTGATCATGTTGGTCTTAGGAATTAATTGTGTCAATTCCCTTAACAGTTGAATTATTTTATTTATTAACATTTGTGGTGTAATTAATTATTTAACTTAAATTGATGTCGTGTCATTCCTGAGGTCAGTTAGGTGACAGGTTTTTTGTTTGGGTTTGGCATAGATTTCAGAATTTTTTAATTATATTCTGTTGCCATTTGCGCTCTTTTGAGAAGTGGTGAAGTTATTCCTTTTTTTCAAATTTCATTTAACTTTATATTTTGCTTGATTTCGATTTTTCTCTCAATTAATTTTATTCATTTGGTTTTAAATCGGTCTGGGCTACGTTATTGTAGATTAGCTTGACCCGTAGTTGTTGTTAGTATCCCCTGTTGGCCCTAGTTCGAGGAAACATTGGGCGGTCAGCCCTGAGGTAATATTGTACGTGTGCGGTGAGTATTTTTCTTTTCAGCAGACGAGGCAAATATCTGCAAGAGGATCGCCGACTCACAGGCCATCAAAAGGGCACAGTAGAAAGTACGGGGCTAGAAGGCCACATGGTATATTACTTTGAGTTTTAATTTGGAAAGAAGGCTCACGGATTATATTGTATATTCTACAATTCAACAACTGTGCTCTAGCCACCACAGTTAAATGAAGTTTCACAAGCTGCAAGTATTAACAAAAGAAGTGTACCTAATAAAGTAGTGTGCCCATATAAGCCAAGTCATCGATTTTTAATCGTGAAAGTTTTGCATTTTTCAACGCACTACTAGCAAAAATGTCAAAATTACCAAGGAGATAATGGAATTTCTCAATATATTGATGGTTGTTGTTTGTCCGACTAATTGGCTGAATGGTCAGCGTTGAGTCCTACGGTCTTGAGGGTCTCGGATTCGATTCCTGGCCGGGTTGGTGATTTTAATCGCGTCTTTTTAATTCTTCTGTCCCGGGGACTGGGTGTTCGCGTTTGACCCAACACTTTCCTCTTCATATTCAGACAACACACTACACTACCAACTACCACAGGAACACGCAACACATCCCTCCATATAGGGCTGGCGTCAGGAAGGGCATCCGGCGGTAAAACGTGGCAAAATTCACATGAGCTACACAGTTCGCACCCGCGGCCCCACAGATGTGAGGGAGAGCGGAGGAGGAAGAAGAAGAAGAAGTATTGATGGTTGTTCTTTAATGGGGCCTTGCGTATAGGTCATTGGCCCCTACCAATTTACAAGCATTATATGGTCAGAATAGACTATCTTACTAAACTATTCCCTGTCTTTCAAATAATTCGTTTCTGCTTGATCTGCAGGAGACAATTACTTATCTCAGCTGACGGGTCTCATTATCGCTGTAAATTACATCTACAGTGATCTAAGGAAATTATATTTTTTCATTCTGCAGAGGTCCGGTTTTTTTCTATGTGAATCCACTCATTCTCTCTAACGACAATCGAAATTCTTACTGTCGTTTACCTTCAATATTCCAGAATAAACTAATTCACTTAAATTCCGAAATCCTATCAGTACTGCCTTTATTTTTTGCTTAGAAATGTAGATAATACAACACCGAAGTTATAATGAAGATCTCCAGTTTTAAGTAACAACAAATAATACATTTACTATCGGTATGTGGCGTATTCGCCACTGCCATGTACACTGTATAGTGTCAAACTCACAATGTAATATTTAAAAACTGTGTTTGTACCTTTCCCGAAATGACGATGAATAACAATCTTCCAAGGACACGATATGTCTCCACGGACATATTATAGAACGTATTAAGCTTAGTCATTTTCATACATCATTTTTTAGTTCCGTTTGGGCCTGCTATGGACCACGTGGTTCTTATCTCTAACAGCTTTCTTCCTTGACCAGTACTCCTTCATTCTTGCACTGTGAATGTCTTTTCGCTCCTGAGTCCATTCCATACCTCCTCCCGGACGTACTATTTTTTCTGTTAGTGACTGGAGAGAGTTTGATATTCTGTTTCATACTTCATACTTAAACCGCGTAAGACAGAAAAGGCACAAATGATTCCCCTTTCTTTTACTTATTTCTCTAAATTCATCTCTAAGTCGGCTCATTTTGCTTTGAAGAGCAGAGTATGATTATTATTTGCGGTAAAGCCGGTCACAGTAATTAAAGAGAAGTATTGTACTCGCCGTGATATACCGTTGTCCCCGTAAAATACTCTACCATGGAAACAGGGAAAAAGTGATGAATGATTGTCCCTGTTAAGTACTGTTTTGATATTCCTTCTTTGTCATGGATGAAATAAGAATTTAGATGTTTAATTCAATACGCAGACGAAATAAAACAAATAGAGTGAATTTGCTCCCGGAAGATACATCACAAACACATTGGCATGAACGATATATTTAAATTCTCGAATAGGGCGTTACTAAAAACGGTGCTATAAAAGTTACGTGTTTTCATGTACTGTACTTTAAAAAGCAGCTGACTATGCATGTTTATGTCTATAGACAATCCTCATAACAACACTTAATATAACACTAAATTACTGGGTTTTAGAGCATAGCATTTTATATTTGTTTCACCCTGGGCGGCCAGAATGGTTTTATAAATTCATTTTATCACATTTTTAACCACTAATGAACTCCATACATGCTTCGTGGAGAAGGGTCATTTCATCTCCAAAATTATGGAAACATAACAACTCAAACCTAAAGAACATTAAAAACTGAAAATTGTTTAATTAATGAAATCCCGGATATGAGCTGAGCTGATTGAATGCACACGCCGCTTATATTCAGAATAATCACTGAACAGCGTCGAGGCCAGGGGCCAGACTTTAATTTCTACAAATCATCCTCATTCAGAGGGTAAAGGAAGAAACGTAAATTTCCTACCTCGTGTTATGTATGAATTCTTTCGAAGCCCAATAGTTGGGGTCCATTCCCTTTTTCGTTAGGGCAGTACGTTCAAAGGAAGTAATGATGCATTGGCATATAATATGAATACCTAAAGGAGTTCGAAATAATTCCCGTTTTAATTTTGTGTTTTATCCACTGAAGAATTTTATTTTATGAAATAGCAATCTTACTAACATTTACATGTAGTGACCAAGCATTCACATGTACTATATTCCTCACGAAGATGTCACATTTTTCCTGCTAAGGCCACACGCCATCCAGGACCGACCCTTTCACATTGTTTCCCTCGTCATATACTGGACCATTTTAAATCCGAAGTGTCGATAGTAGAGTCAATACCTAGATTTACAGATATTTAGAATGTCACGGTGTGTGCTTTTTTTCATTGCCAGACTGGAATTATAGCTCATAAATTCATCAGCCCAACGTTTAGAGTACTGCAATATTTCCCGCTCGTGCTCTATTATAACTAGACAAGTGGAATAAACTAGATTTGCGATAAAAGCCTGGAGGTAGTGCCCCAGTGACTAACAAAATCGTCGATCATTCTAAATCCAGATGCGACGTTTGAACATCACACTTTGACGATATATCAGCATTTCAAACCTGTCTGACTCAACTGGGAAGAGCGGCTATGCGATATGTGGAACTCATGCTTTTCGTAGCATATTACATCCTTCAAAACAAGTGCAACACATAGTGTATTTCGAATATAGAAATAATACGTTTATAATGAATTCACTAACATTAATTACTGAATATTTCTAAAATAATTCCATTCAAGAATGATCAAATTATTGGCATAATACAAATAATATTTTAAGCCTTAATTGCTGTCCAAGAGTTCATTTCATACCCAGTGTCCTCCGAATAAATATAAAAGAATACTATCAGAAGAACACTTCCTGGTACAAACGCTATTCCATTGAAAATGTCGATGTCCCCATGTAAAATTATTTTCAAAGAGAAATGAGCATGTTCACATAGCCGTCCCTTGGATAGTTAAAACACACATTTCCATATACATTTTGCCAATTTACTTACTGTGTATGATCTTGGAAGAAGTTTAGACGATTCACTAAACCTTGTCCTATAACCAGCCCTTTTACTTCCCTACCGTAATAGAACTTCGGACGATGACCAGTGCCTTGCCCGGGCGGCCTCACCTGCTATGCTGAACAGGGCCCTTGTGGGGGGAATGGGAAGATTGTAAGGGATAGACAAGGAAGAGGGAAAGAAGCGGCCGTGGCCTTAAGTTAGGTACCATCCCGGTATTTGCCTGGAGGAGAAGCGTAACACGACCTAATAGGTTGAAAGTCGGTTTCGATTATATTGTTTGGTCCACATTAAAATATTTGGCACTGCTAGTTTGTTTATTCTTTGGACCAGTACTATTTGGTAGCATGCAATTAGAAGCAGCAATTGTTTTGCTATGTGCTTTAGGTCGCACCGACACAAATACCGCTTATGGCTACGATGGAATAGGAAAGGCCTAGGAGTGGGAAGGAAGTGGCCGTGACCTTTATTAAGGTACAGCCCCATGATTTGCCTTGTGTGAAAATGGGAAATCCCAAAAAAAAACCATCTTCAGGGATGCCCACTATCTCTCGGATGCAAGCTTACAACTGTGCGACCCTAACCGCACGCCCAACTCGCCCGGTAGAAGCAGCTACATCAGCTGTATAATTGCTGAATATGAATATCGGTGAAGTTATTATTATTATTATTATTATTATTATTATTATTATTATTATTATTATTATTATTATTATTATTATTATTATTGCAACTCCCCCCCCCCCCCGATGCGAAGGCAGCCACATGGACAAAGTATGTCGACTACACAGTACTTTGTCTTCTAAGTTACTGTTGAGTTTGCTGTGCTAGATAGAAATAACCACCACAAGGCTCGGGAATAAATTTGCAATATGGTTCTTCAAATGGTATATAGATGATTGTGGAGTATGGTCACTGAACTGTATGGGTGTAATTAATCCAAACTTTCATGATGACCTTCCAAATCAGCGAAAGGAATATTCTGTAATTTCTGAATTTGAAATGAAATTAAGCAAGTATGCCCAACCACAATCACAGTGAGTTAATTCAATTTTATACTCCATTACAGTAAAATAGACTTATGCGCATTATTACTACTTTCAAACTACGGTATCAAATTTTCCTGCACAAGTGAGGTTAAGATCGCTAGTGCTGACACGAGTAAGGATAGCATTGGCAAGATTCCTGTGATGTACGCCTCTGATTCGTATGTAGGACCGTAACTTACTAAGCATCTTAAGGAAAATATTCCCAAATTCGAATGATGTATGTAAGCAATTTAAATATTTTTTACAATTTGCTTTAAGTCGTACCGACACAGATAAATCTTATGGCAAAGATGGGGGAGAAAAGGGCTAGGAGTGACCGTGGCCTTAGTTAAGGTACAGCCTGGTGTGAAAATGGGAAACCACTGACACCACTGAGGACCATCTTCAGGGCTGTCGACAGTAGGGTTCGAACCCACTGTCTCCCTGGATACTGACCGCACTCACGCGACTGCAGCTATCGAGCTCGGTAATAATAATAATAATAATAATAATAATAATAATAATAATAATAATAATAATAATAATAATAATAATAATAATAATAATAAGCCATTCTAACTGACTGTTATCGAGCTCGATGGCTGCAGTCACTTAAGTGCAGCCAGTATCCAGTAATCGGGAGGTAGTGGGTTCGAACCACACTGTCGACAGCCCTGAAGAATGTTTTCAGTGCATTCCCTTTTTGAAACCAGGCAAATGCTGGGGCTGTACCTTAATTAAGGCCACGGACCCTCCCTTCCTACTCCTAGCCCTTTCCTATCCTATCGTCGCTGTAAGACCTATCTGTGTCTGTGTGACGTAAAGCAACTTGTAAAAACTGTCATGTTGGGAATATTCATGACATTAATAAAATGAGCTTATTTATTTAGAAAATTATTATTATTATTATTATTATTATTATTATTATTATTATTAGTATTATTATTATTATTATTATTATTATTATTATTATTATTATTATTCCGGGGTATCCCGTGGAACGCAGAGGTGAAAGAAGGTACCGGGGTGAATGGGTCTAACTACTATGTCAAGAAGTGAATTTAAAATTTAAACTGAAGGTTATATTTTCAAAAACTTCAAACTTAACCATTTTTACAGGTACGAGTAGCAACCATTAAACAAGTCTAGGAAAGACAAGATTAGTGGTATTAACAGATCGTGGGATTCAAGCCCTCACCTTACTTTTCCTGAACTCCTAGCTCAAATTTACAAAAGAGCACAAATTTATACAAGGACAGAAATCCCCTAATACAAAGAGCACTTGCTCACAAAATTATAATATCAAGCCACCCAGAGGCACCTTTTCCAACACTTGAAAAAGAGCTAACGTGCTCTCAGTTTCTCAAGCCTACTCAAGGCAACACCAAAATAATCTTACACTCTTTGGCCTTCCATGGCCCAACTTATAAATTGAAACAGGGGTATCTCGAACCCAACCTATAGGGCCTTTGCGGAAAGAACAGGTATTTCACTGGTTAAGTGTAAGACAGGGACACGTGTCCCTATCTATCTATCTATCTATCTATCTATCTATCTATCTATCTATCTATCTATCTATCTATCTATCTATCTAAGTAAATGGCCCGAAACACAAACTGAATGAAGGCGTACAGTGCTCCAAGATAGTGAAAACTTAAAAACCTAAAGGGCACTAGGCCAGTGAAACAGGGGCTATTCCCAAACTACTGAGGTGACTCGTATGGAAAGTAATTTACCATTTTAGAGAATGAAAAACAGTTATGAAAACGTAGTCACCTCAAACCAAGATGAAGTGGAGCTCGAGAGCGTACATCACCCTCTATACCCGATTTACAGTCGAAGATTTTATGAACCTTTTACAATAGCCGGCAGAAGTTACATTTTAGAAAAGAAGGTTACATCGTTAACGTTTCGGACCCTTCCCTCGGGTTAAACTGCTGAGCTAGCAAGAAAGAAAGATGTTATGTGGCCATTACCTTGTCGATGTACTGCTGCCTGATGAAAGGGGCCGCCCGCCTCCAGCTTTGACACACACACTTAGTAAGATGACGATAAATTGGCCCAGAAACGAGAAAATCCGCAGTTTATAAACCCTCAGGGAAAGTTCGAGATCTTTCAAGATTAAACTAGCCACACCCTCTCACCTGTATTGGCCAATTTAAAAATGACACTCAAAATCGAAGAAGAAAAAAGAAGAAGAAGAAGACTGTGATTGGTAGAAAATTAATTACAGAAATTAGGGCTAGATTCAAAACAGGCGGAAATAAAAAGGAAATATTACCAACCCAAAAATAAATGAACAACAATCAGTAAAAAAAGCTTATGAATACAAAACTTCTTTGAATTATAAGTTCTTATACTTCGCACCAGAGTGCATGATCATAGCTTTTAGTAGTGACATCTATGGAAGAATGTCCAATACAGTCAGTTCAGGAAACTTCACAATAACAAAATTACATCATATTTTAGTGGTGACATCTTCTGAGTAAATTTCTAAGTTGGTGTAGTTTCAGTTTGACTGTTTCACCAATAGAGGAGTTCATTTAGGCGCTAGATTTAAATGCGCGGCGTTTGGGTGCATCCCCCGATAGAGACCCCCCCAAAAATCCTACCTTGGGGTGGCACAGAAGAATTTTGAAATGAAAAACATTTCCAGTTGAAGGAAATTTCGAAGTTTTTGTTGTTGTTGTTGATAGGTAGAAACTTGTTAAACCCCAGCTTTAGAGTGTCCTTGTAGTTATAGAAGGTTAAATACATGTGAATATTTTTGACGGCAAGTCCTGCCGCCGCTGCCGATATTCAGTTGAGGTCGCGCGGACCCCTCATATACCCTCAGTACACCTCTCCCGCTACTATGAGAGCGGTAGTCGTGATGATGGTCGCCGCAGATTAGAAGTATATGTGCAGTCCCCAGGTGAGTTGGCGGTAGGATCACCGCACTCCAGCCTTTGCCGGGAGATGGAATCTGGCACACCGTTCACAAGGAGCCTTCACGGGAGTGGAGTGGGCCCGTACTCCACTTCAATTGTAGTACGGCGGCGAACGGCTGAGGGGGCACTGAAACAGTAAGGTCTCGGCGACAGAAAGGTGTTCTTGGAAACCTGAAATTAGACGTTACGATCTTTATTGGTGATGCTGAGGGTCGGGCGGCGTGAAAGGTTCTTTAATGTCAAACGTGTGGATATGCAAGGGACGGGGGCTTGGTAATGCCCACAAAGGAATTGACAGCCGGAATACCAGAGGGGAAGATCGTACATACAGATTATATATATAACTAAATAAAATAATTTAGGTTAGAGATCGGCGTATTAGGCACAAATTTAAACATCAGAGAAGCTGGAGAGAACTTATGGGACTCATGAACTGCCGAATTCAAAGGAAAGGCCAACCAACTCCTGTTAAATTTTAGCGGCTATGAACATTAAAAAACTAATTATACAGGCTTAACTTGTGAGAGGTGTACTCTAAAGATCCTCTCTGTGGCTGGATTGGTCACTAATAATGTAACGGGAGTCAGAAAATCCAATATAATGCACGGCCCATGAAATCTCGGGGCAAGATTGCCCGCGGGAACAAAATTCTTAACCATGACTTGATCTCCGACTTTTAAATTGGTGGGCCTCCGTCCACCATCATATATTTCCCTAACCTTTTCATAAGAAACCTTCAGGTTATGCTTAGCCTTTGTCCATAGATCTCTAATATTATCTGGATCTATTGTCTCTGGAACGATATCATTAAGTGACCAAAGGTTAGAGATCGGCGTATTAGGCACAAATTTAAACATCAGAGAAGCTGGAGAGAACTTATGGGACTCATGAACTGCCGAATTCAAAGGAAAGGCCAACCAATGCAGGGACGTATCCCACCTGGAATGATCTTCTTCATGAAATGCGATGAGAACCGATCTAGGATTACGATTGACCCGCTCAGCCACAGATGGTTGAGGAAAATACGCCGGAGTAGTTACATGTGAAATGGACAGATCGAAACAGAATTTACGGAAGAGGTTGGAGGTAAAAGCTTAAGCATTATCAGAAACTATATATTGACACGGACCAAAGGAAGCGAATATGGTATTTAAACAAGAAATGGTGGACTGAGCGGTAGCCAGCTGAGTCGGAAATAAAAAGGAAAACCTAGCGAAACCACATACATACACGAGAATGAATTTATTGGCGTTCCCCTTTGATTGAGCGAAGGGTCCGACGTAGTCTATATACAGGCGCTCCACGGGGCGGGACGCTAGATGAGAAGATAATAGACCTAGCTTAGTGGACAAGGTAGGCTTACTAAGCAAGCAAGATTTACACGCTTTTACCAATTCACGAATTTCGCCGTGCATACCTTTCCAAATGAACATCGCTCGGATATTTCTCGAGTTTTGAAGATACCTAAATGCCCCCCTAATGGGGTCTCATGGTAGTACTTGAAGATCATAGGTACAAGCACGGCTGGAACCACTACTTTCATCTTTTGATCATGCCTCGATGGGCAACATAAAACCCCTTTCCTCAACACATAAGGGACAACATGTTCCCCAGAAGAAAGGGTTCCAATAATTGGGGCCAGCACAGGATCTTAACGTTGATATTTTTCAATATCCCTAAACAACATGGGGGCATCAGTTAGAATGGCATTAATGCCCGAAGGAATGGGCATGGGAAGAGAAGAACCCTCATCCTGTTCGGCGGTCTCCACCTCATGAGAAAACATGCGGCTTAGTCCATCCGCGACAACATTCTCAGATCTTCTGATGTGCCTAACTTCCAACTGGAAGGCAGAAATCCTGATGACCCATCGGGCTATACGACCAGTACGACGCGGCCTAGCTAAGACCCAACTTAAGGCTTGGTTATATGTTTCCAGGTCGAACTTGACGTGTTCCAGATAGAGGCGGAACTTCTTTAATGCAAATAAGACTGCCAAACCCTCAAGTTCGTAGATAGGATATTTGGCCCCTTGAGACGATAATGTCCTAGATGCATAGGCGATGGGTCGCCTTCCGAGTTCAGTTTCTTGAAGCAGCACAGCAGCCACCGCTGACGACGAGGCGTCGGTTTGAACGATGAATTTCTTCGAAAAATCAGACATAGCAAGGACGGGTGCGTTGCAAAGTGCTGATTTCAGGTCTTCAAAAGCGGCTTGTTGTGACGGCCACCACTCAAATTTGACGCCTTTCCTACGAAGTAAGTTCAAGGGCGCCGCTCTGTTAGCGAAGTTTGGAATAAATCTCCTGAATAAATTCACCATGCCGATGAACCTGGCAATACCTTCGATGTCCTTAGTAGGTTTGAACTCACGGATGGCCTGTGTTCTTGAATGATCGATCGAAACATCATTGGGCGACACAATATGCCCTAGGAATGACATGGAAGGTTTAGCAAAAGCCACCTTAGATAACTTCACATTCAGCCCGGCCTTACGAAGGCGATTAACGACCTCCTTTAGATGATCAAGGTGTTCTTCAAAGGTCTCAGAAAATACGACGACATCATCCAGATGATACAAATATTCAAATTTGATGTCTGAGAAGACCCTATCGAGCAGTCTCGTGAGCACGGCTGCCCCCGTGGGGAGCACGAAAGACACGCGGTTGTACTCATACAAGTTCCAATCCGTGGCAAAAGCAGTTACAAGTTTCGATTCTTCAGCTAGATGGATCTGGTTGTACGCCTGATTAAGGTCTATGATGGTGAAGAACTTAGCTTTCCGAAACCATGAAAAACAAGAGTGAAGGTCGGGAAAAGGCACAGACTGTAACACCACCGCCCGATTTAACGCCCTATAGTCAATCACAAGCCTGAATCCACCTTGGGGTTTCAGCACCAGGAAAATGGGCGATGAATACGCTGACTTGAAGGCCGAATAATACCATATTTTAACATCTGGTCGATGAACTCTTTAAGAGCCTTAATTTTGGGAGGAGATACCCTATAAGGAGGAAACCTAACGGAGATCGAATCCGTAACCTCAATCTTGTATTCACTAAGGTCAGTAACGCCAAGAGTATCGGAAAATACATCCGGAAACGACTGACACAACTTACGAATATTATCAGCCTGCTCCTCAGATAGATGTCTAAGGTCTAACAACATCTCATCCTGGGTAGTCGAAACATATGAACGTGACACAGAATTACACTTAAGCAAAGGAATTTTACAGTTACTAGCAAATTTGAAAGTGCACGATTTGCTCTGAATGTCGGGCACTAGACCGGTGTGAGACATGAAGTCTGCTCCTAATATTATGGGACAAGACAAGTTCTTAGCCACTGACAATTTAACCTCCCAGGTGAATTTAGGAATCTGAATTTTGGCAAAGATAAATCCTAATATTTCTAAGGGAGATGAGTTAGCCGAAACACATTGAACAGAAGAAGAAAAGTAGTCAGGAAACTTACAAATGCTCTTTAATTTAGAATACCATTCGGACGAAATAATGGAAAAAAACACTCCCTGAGTCTAATAGAGCAGTAACCGGTTCACTATTCAATTCAACTTTGAGAAAAGGTACAAGTGTGGGGGTCTCCACCGCAATCTTAAGGCATACTTTAGGGCATTCAAATGCGGTTTTAGAAGAACTTCCACCCTGTTCCGAGCTTTCGGTGGCTTTAACGGGGGCTGAGCCTGGACAAGATGAACACGCCGACTCAGCCGATGACACTAGTCACTTTCGATTATTAGAGTTCGCGGAGGTTGCACCAGAAGTTGAACAGGATGGGGTGCTATTGGCGTTATGGGAATTCTTGGCGATATGAGAAAACGAGCCACATTTAAAACATCCTTGTGATGACCCTGCTCCATTCTTTGTCCCACTCGATTTTATTACTGGGCACTTGTTACGCAGATGTTCCATAGACCCACAAGCATAGCATTTGCGGGTGGTGAAAGTTCGGCGAGGTGAAGGCCGAAAACTATTAGAAGATAGAGGGGGCTCCTTAGCGACTCTTAAGGTGTCAGCATACTTAACTCCTTCGGCTGAGACAGCCATAGCTTCTAATTCGGCAAAGGTTTGAGGACGCGACGCGGAAAACAGGTGCGAGCTATAGGGCGGGGAAATGCCTTCAACAATGGTCTTCACAATTTGATCTTCAGGGAAATGATGAGCGAATACCCTGGTGAAAAAGTTACTATCTTGGATGAAGTCCGCCAGATTTTCATCCAGTCGTTGTACTCTGTAATAGTTCTTTTGAATTAAGGCCGACATGGCTCGAGCCGGAATGATATTAGCCAGCAGATGGGCGTGGAAGTCTTCTATGGAAGATTGCTCAGCTATTGCTTTAACAATTTTGTCCGAGAGAACATCTATGGAGTAAGGGTAAATAATTTGAAGAATTTGAGAGTGAGAGAGGGAGAACACTAGTGCGTGACCTTGGAATTCAAATAAAAACCTTAAAAATGAATTGACATCGTTAGTGGAATTAATAGAAAACTTAGAGATTCCCCTAAGCAACATAGACAAAGGATGAACCAAACTACTGAACCCAGGTGACATAGCAGGTAACGGTCTAGAATGTTGAGAAGTCTCAGATACAGCATTATTTTAAAAGAAGGGTGGAATTGATGCGCGACGATCAGACTCGGTTTCCAATGGGGCAGATGTTTGTTGAGTAAATACAGATTTTCTGCTTTCTACACTCTTGGAAGAATCTTCCTCACTCACCATGTTTATCGCAGGGGTTTGGTCGGTTTTGAGAGTAGCTGCCCCAGTCAACAATTGAAGAAATTTATTCGACATTTCAGACAGGTGTTCAACAAGGTTACTAGCCTCCTTGGCATGGTCTTCTTTTAGTTTGAGAGAGAATAGTTCTCTAACCCTATTATAAAAATGGAAAAATGGAATGGGATGAAGGATTTCGCGAGGGCCAGACAGGGTGAAAGGGAATTTACAAATTTAGAAAAGGGAGAGAGAGACAAATTCCAGCGACTGAGAAAATAGTTAAAGTACAAATCGAATCCTATGTTTAGCCGTCAAAAGGGGCTTAATTGAGACCCATTCAACCACGCTCTGCTACCACTTGTTCCGGGGTAACGCAGAGGTGAATGAAGGTTATATTTTCAAAAACTTTAAACTTAACCATATTTACAGGTACAAGTAGCAACCATTAAACAAGTATAGGAAGGACAAGATTAGTGGTATTAATAGATCGTGGGCCTCAAGCCCTCACCTTACTTTTCCTGAGCTCCTAGGTCAAATTTACAAAAGAGCACAAAATTTATACAAGGGAAGAAATCCCCTAATTCAAAGAGGACTTGCTCCCAAAATTACAACATCAAGCCTGTACTCTTTTAATTTGGTTAGCCGAAGGATCACTCATTTCAAAAAAACTAACTACAGATGCTAACTCCGTGGTGTTATCAGTTATCGTGGAGAAAACCTCCTCAATTTCCTTCTCTCCCAAAGTTGGGATACTAATAGGTAACTCTTTTTTTTTGCTAGGGGCTTTACGTCGCACCGACACACATAGGTCTTATGGCGACGATGGGATAGGAAAGGCCTAGGAGTTGGAAGGAAGCGGCCGTGGCCTTAATTAAAGTACAGCCCCAGCATTTGCCTTGTGTGAAAATGGGAAACCACGGAAAACCATCTTCAGGGCTGCCGATAGTGGGATTCGAACCTACTATCTCCCTGATGCAAGCCCACAGCCGCGCGCCTCTACGCTCACGGCCAACTCGCCCGGTAATAGGTAACTCTAATGACTCTTTAAGCTTTGTCGTATCTGCCGCAACCGTGCCACCAGGTTGAACATTCCTAATAAGTAATTCGTAAACCAATTCCTCCTTGCGTAAGAAGCCGGGATGGAGGATTTCGCGAGGGCCAGACAGGGTGGAAGAGAATTTACAAATTTAGAAAAGAGAGAGAGAGAAAAATTCCAGCGACTGAGAAAATAGTTAAAGTACAAATCGAATCCTATGTTTAGCCGTCAAAAGGGGCTTAATTGAGACCCATTCAACCACGCTCTGCTACCACTTGTTCCGGGGTATCCCGTGGAACGCAGAGGTGAAAGAAGGTTATATTTTCAAAAACTTCAAACTTAACCATTTTTACAGGTACAAGTAGCAACGATTAAACAAGTCTAGGAAGGACTAGATTAGTCGTATTAACAGATCGTGGGCTTCAAGCCCTCACCTTACTTTTCCTGAGCTCCTAACTCAAATTTACAAAAGACCACAAAATTTATACAAGGGAAGAAATACCCTAATTCAAAGAGGACTTGCTCCCAAAATTACAACATCAAGGCTGTACTCTTTTAATTTGGTTAGCCGAAGGATCACTCACTTCAAAAAACTAACTACAGATGCTATCTCCTTGGTGTTATCAGTGATTGTGGAGAGAACCTCCTCAATTTACTTCTCTCCCAAAGTTGGGATACTAATAGGTAACTCTAATGACTCTTTCAGCTTTGTCGTATCTGCGGCAACCGTGCCTCCAGATTGAACCTTCCTAATAAGTAATTCGTAAACCAATTCCTCCTTGCGTAAGAAGCCGGGATGGAGGATTTCGCGAGGGCCAGACAGGGTGAAAGAGAATTTACAAATTTAGAAAAGAGAGAGAGAGAAAAAATTCCAGCGACTGAGAAAATAGTTAAAGTACAAATCGAATCCTATGTTTAGCCGTCAAAAGGGGCTTAATTGAGACCCATTCAACCACGCTCTGCTACCACTTGTTCCGGGGTATCCCGTGGAACGCAGAGGTGAAAGAAGGTTATATTTTCAAAAACTTCAAACTTAACCATTTTACAGGTACAAGTAGCAACCATTAAACAAGTCTAGGAAGGACAAGATTAGTGGTATTAACAGATCATGGGATTCAAGCCCTCACTTTACTTTTCCTGACCTCTTAGCTCAAATTTACAAAAGAGCACAAAATTTATACAAGGGAAGAAATCCCCTAATTCAAAGAGGACTTGCTCCCAAAATTACAACATCAAGCCTCCCAGAGGCAAATTTTACAACACTTGAAAAAGAGCTAACGTGCTCTCAGTTTCTCAATCCTTCTCAAGGCAACACCAAAACAATCTTACACTCTTTGGCCTTCCATGGCCCAACTTACAAATTGAAACAGGGGCACTCGTACCCAACTTATGGGGCCTTTGCGGAAAGAACAGGTTAAGTAAATGGCCCGAAACACAAACTGAATGGAGGCGCACAGTGCTCCAAGGTAGTGAAAACTTGAAAACCTAAAGGGCACTAGGCCAGTGAAACAGGGGCTATTCCCAAACTACTGCGGTGACTCGTATGGAAAGTAATTTACCATATTAGAGAATGAAAAACAGTTATAAAAACGTAGTCACCTCAAACCAAGATGCAGGGGAGCTCGAGAGGGTACATCACTCTCTTTCCCCGATTTACACTCGAAGATTTTATGAACCTTTTACATTAGCCGGCAGAAGTTACATTTTAGAAAAGAAGGTTACATCGTTAAAGTTTCGGACCCTTCCCTCGGGTTAAACTGCGGACCTAGCAAGAAAGAAAGATGTTATGTGGCCATTACCTTGACGATGTACTGCTGCCTGATGAAAGAGGCCGCCCGCCTCCTGCTTTGACACACACACACACACACACACTTAGTAAGATGACGATCAATTGGCCCAGAAACGAGAAAATCCGCAATTTATAAACCCTCGGGGAAAGTTCGAGATCCTTCAAGATTAAACTAGCCACACCCTCTCATGTTAATTGGTTAATTTAAAAGTTACACTCAAAATCGACAAAGAAGACTGTGATTGGTAGAAAATTAATTACAGGATTGGCTAGATTCAGAACAGGCGGAAATAAAAAGGAAATGTTGCCAACCCAAAAATAAATGAACATCAATCAGTAAAAAAGAAGTTACGAATACAAAACTTCTTTGAATTACAAGTTCTTATACTTCGCACCGGGGTGCATGATCATAGTTTTTAGTAGTGACATCTGTGGAAGAATGTCCAAACTTCTTGATGGATAGAGATACAGTCAGTTCAGGAAACTTCACAATAACAAAATTACATCATATTTTAGTGGTGATATCGTCTGAGTAAATTTCTAAGTTGGTGTATTTTCAGTTTCACTGTTTCACCAATAGAGGAGTTCATTTAGGCGCTAGATTTATATGCGCGTCGTTGGAGTATACCTCCCGGTACAATTATTATTATTATTATTATTATTATTATTATTATTATTATTATTATTATTATTATTATTATTATTATTATTATTATTATTATTATTATTATTATTATTATTATTATTATTATTATTATTATTATTATTATTATTATTATTATTATTATTATTATTATTATTGTCATATTCATCATGTCAGCGTTGCCACGTCAAGAAATAAGGGAGGTTTCAATTATGATGCTCATCTCACATCTTACACCATGAGGTAGGATGCTTTTTGAAGAAATTACAGCAGTGTAGCAACCACACAAAAAAATATCAACACAGCGGTTATAATAGTCATGTTATATTGTGTAACCACTAAATTAACCGATTATGTCGGTTCAGTACGTTGCTTCACGGCTAGTTATGACTGATAGGTCTGTACTCCGGAGACAGGTGGGCTCGAATCCTCGTTGGCCATCCCCGAATTGATTTCCCGCGATTTCCTATTTTAACTCTAGGCAAATATCGGCATGGTATCCCTCTCAGAGCCGCAGCCGCAACCTTACCATTGCTTGTCCGTACAAACACACCTACACCCACACCTCACACAATAGTGCATGGAACTCACCACCATGTGGTGTACGTGGAAAAGCATCTACAGAAATGACGAGCCGAAATGTACTCCGACACTCCTGACACTAAAGCCATACGCTAACATTTCTTCTATTTGCTATTTGTTTTAAGTCGCACAGAAAC
The DNA here is from genome assembly GCF_040414725.1 of Anabrus simplex. Lineage (NCBI taxonomy): Eukaryota > Metazoa > Arthropoda > Insecta > Orthoptera > Tettigoniidae > Anabrus > Anabrus simplex. Next base: position 494,936,031 of record NC_090266.1, read on the forward strand.
AGATAGGTCTTAAGGCAATGATGGGATAGGAAACGCGTAGGAATGGGAACGAAGCGGCCGTGGCCTTAATTAAGGTACAGCCGGAGCATTTGCCTGGTGTGAAAATGGGAAACCACGGAATACCATCTTCAGGGCTGCCGACAGTGGGATTCAAACGCACAATTTCTCGAATGCAAGCTCACAGCTGCGCGCCTCTTACCACACAACCAACTCGGCCGGTGCTAAAATATTATAAAATGAAAAGAATTACTAAATTTTAGACAAATGGTCTTGATAATTTTAGATCGAATTAACATTATTCATAATATTCCATGACTGGTTAGATGTAAGAGAATGCCACCTGGCCTTAATCATGCCAGGATAAATAAATAATCAATCAATCAATCAATCAATCAATCAATCAATCAATCAATCAATCAATCTCATACAAAGTAATTACTTAGAAGATGCAACAGTACATTCCGAACTCGATAGCTGCAGTCGCTGAAGTTCGGCCAGTGTCCAGTATTCGGGAGATAGTGGGTTCGAACCCCACTGTCGGCAGCCCCGAAGATGGTTTTCCGTGTTTTCCCATTTTCACACCAGACAAATGCTGGGGCTGTACCTTAATTACGGCCGCGGCCGCTTCCTTCCCACTCCTAGCCCCTTCCTGTCCCACCGTCGCCATAAGACCTATCTGAGTCAATGCGACGTAAAGCAACTTGCAAAAAATTGCAACAGTACATCGCAAAAGCACATGTACGATAATATCTGATACACAATCTCATGGAAAAGCTAATCGAGACACGGGGCATAGAAAAGACGCTATAATAATCTAGCGGGAGCAGAGAGAGAATAGAATCGATTCTGTTGTACCATATGGTACTATAATTTTAGGTTAGATAGAAATGTAGGCACTCATTAACTCATTCACAAGCAAATTATAAAATATTAAATTCTCGACTTATAGTAATTTCCCATCATGAAAACGGCTCGATATCGCCCTGTTGGCAATGACCTATAGGATGGTAGGATACCTTAACATTCTAGAGTCTGCTAGTTCCGTCTCGTCCTTGAAGCCTCATGGTGGTAGTGTTGATATCCACTTTAAATTCAACCAATATCTCGTAAATCCGGCGTTGAAAACTAGCGTTGATCTCCACTCGATTCCAATATGGGGTAATCTTCTTTCGTGCAGCAATTTTTTCGGATTATACACGAAACTTGTACAGAATAAATTAGCACGTGACTACTTTGCTAATCATCACTTGGTTTGAACATTTATATTTACCGTACTTCAGTTACAACAGACGTTGAATATCTGCACCAGAATGGGATGATTACCAGATCACCGCGACTTTTATACTGTCTCACAAAGTAAATCAAGTAGCACATTAAAAAATGCCGTTTGCCGGGCTGAGTGGCTCAGACGGTTAAGGCGCTGGCCTTCTGGCCCCAATTTGGCAGGTTCGATCCTGGCTCAGTCCGGTGGTATCTGAAGGTGCTCAAATACGTCAGCCTCGTGTCGATATAATTACTGGCACGTAAAAGGACTCCTGCGGGACTAAATTCCGGCACCTCGGCGTCTCCGAAAACCGTAAAAGAATAGTTAGTGGGACGTAAAACAAATAACATTGTTATTATTAAGAATGCCGTTTAATATGCTATTTCACCAAACACCACTGGTATTTTAAAATATTTTTCTTATCGAATAATAGCAATGAAATTTAATTTTCGTTATTTCATACAATTCAACCCCCTTTAATATTCTTTAACACACACGCAAATATCATTGATGCTGGTAATAAATTATTAGTCGGTTGTACGATAGTCAAGATGCCGTTCAGATCAAAGCAGGCTAATATTTTATATCAAAGTACTGAACGTGCAGTCGGGTGTGCATTATAAATATTAAAAACGGGTCATTTCTCGGCTGAAGGTTGCTGCATTTCATAAGGAATGTCCGATGTGGGCACGAAGCTGGTTTGACAAGTTTTAGCCGCTGACGGCGATCGGTATTTGGCGTAGTGCTGATAGAACAATCAAGTAGGTCGAAGAATTCATTCAGCTCACTGGGTCATGAAAGCACAATACCGAACAGGAATTTACTTAACTTTATTTCTCGAGTATGAAGGAAAGCTATCTTGAACCTCGTACCGCAGAACGGTAAACTTCCTGGCCTTGCTGTGGAGAGTGAGTCGGCTCTCTAGGCTAATTAAAATACTCAGATACGGAGATATTCTGTAAGTGCATCTTGCACAGTGCATTCTACTTCAGCCAACTCAGTCACACGTGTTCGGTCTTGGGTAGATTAACAACGTTATTTAACCGTAAGATATCTGGGTGATATTCACATTATTATCACCACCACAATAAGATATACAATGCGATTTAAGTGTCATGAATAATTTCTGGTATTTTGAACGTTTAATTAATAATTTCGTGTTTCTATTTCTAGCCGGGTGCAGCCCTTGTTAGGCCAACCCTTCGATGAGTGTGGGCGGCATCTGCCATGTGTAAGTAACTGCGAACATTGAACTGACTGTACACGTGACTGAACTAGAAATGGTGCAACTCACTCTAGTGTAGAACTGGGACGTTGATATAAGATTTCTTGTCCCGAGGAATCATTAGTCAACCTCAGGATTTGTCAAGTCAGCAAAGCATGAGAATTAGTGGTGATACGGAAAGTATGTACATTTAGACAAAGTGACTGGTAGGTACAAAACTTCGAGGCCTATATTATACTATCATATATCTGTGTCACAAAAGTTTGATTAAGTGCTTATATGACAAAATACGTTCCAGTGTAATATCACACCTAGCTGTGACAGCTTGCTGTCGTAAAGGCTATGGTCGTCATCATCATACATTTGATCAAATCTTTGACGAGTATGAACGAAAATGCCGGGCAAAATGTACACATGATCTGTGGTAACCACAAAACTTCTCATTTCTAAGTCACATGAAATGTTGTAAAATTCAGTGCATAATATTAAAAAGAACAGGAACAAAATGCTGGGAATATAAAAAAACCATTTCTGAAGCCATTAATGTGATACAAGGATATAAAATAAGCATGCTTCTTTCTGTTCTAAATTCATCAACAGTAATTATACTATAAAACATGCTAAATTACCTTCAAGGGTTCATGTCATTTGTTTATAGACATCTTCACGGGTTTCTTGGACTATGTTTTAAATAGTATATTAAGGTATTTTGTCACTAAACTGCAAATTTGTAAAACTTTCTCCAGTAGCCGTATTAGCAAAACAAGATCTTCTATACTTATGGGGTATTTATATAATTGAACTGACAACATAGGTGACTGAACTGCGATATAAGTTGAGGCTTTTGAAACAATAAATTGAAATGTTTCATAATCCTTTGTTATGTAGGTAATTAGGGTTTCATTTCTTCACATTTAAGTTCCCTCAATAGAGTTTGATGGATTCCCATTGTATCCTTCGTTTCATTATGTCTCTACCCAATCTCCTACCCAAATACGTTTTTTTCTTTAATTTCCTCTTTAGTATTAATGCAATGAACTTTACTTCACCTACAGTTGCAGCACATGCATAGAACTTCTGTGTGTTCGTCTTTTCAGAAGTGTTACATACAGGAATACACGATAACAGATTTGAAATAGTGTAATATACTCAAAATCGTGCATTTTATCGCATAAATTTGATCGAAGATTTTGTCATATTCTCTGGCATAGTAATGTGGTAGTCTAATATAGGCCTTGCCAATTCTGAATGGCCGAGGGCATGTTGAATGTCTAATAGAAGCAGAGGGGAAAGCATTGCATGCCTAAAATTATCGAGGTCTCAGACCCACGGCAAGGAGAGTCACGCCTTGAAAGACTGACAAAAATGAACGTACCTACACTTGCCAACAAAGAAAGTGGGCTCACTGAAAAGTCCTAAGTCCAACTGTACTGTGGCGAGTATTGTCACATGCAGCCATGACCTTGTAGTTCCTAGTTCGATAATCAGGGGCAACGAAACGTTACTCATATAGAATTAAGCATCATAACTGAAGTATCTACGAGTGTGGGAACCATCGTTTCTAGTAAACAGCGAGGTGAAAGATAGCAGGCAGACTTACAGGTGTGTTGTGCGAGATTTTTCTGGAAGCAGCATAGCCTAACGGATATAGACTCAGGTTTGCAGTGGCTAGATCGAATCATCTTGGAATTTTCTCACTTCGCCTGCAGCAGCATTAGCGGGAAAATCAATCAGATTGCAGGATGCCCCCACCACGCTTATTACACACAAGTGGATCATTCTACCGGCAACTATGGCACACCAAGGACTTCACATCCGTGATCGGATAGTTGCTCTCGTTAAACAGGGAAATCTGACTACAATAATGACTGGACGACGCTATGACATCCCACAGAGTGCAGTGACGCGATGGATAAGAAGTTTTTGAAAATTGGGAGACATAAGCCGACGTGCTGACTCGGGTTCGTGGCGTGTCTCGAGCCGGGAACAGGACGATCTCTTGATCGCTGGGGCCCATTCGTTCCCGTACATCAACGCCGTGCATTTTGACAGGCCGCGCGTTTTCCCGGCAGCTTGTAGACGGCATTGAGACGCCTGAATGAGGCGCGGTTACAATCCCAACGAGCGGCTAAGAAAGAAAAGCTCACTATTAAGCAGAGGGTGTACCGTCTTGCATTTACAGAGGACGAGGTGCTACGCGATTTGCCGAATGTCATATGGTCCGATGAGAGCACGTTTCCCTCGGCCAACGATGGAACAGTACGCGTGATTCGCCATTCGGCACACGACAATATCCAGCATACTTCGGCGATAATCTGGCAATATGTGCACATTTTAGAGAATAGCATTGTCCCTTCCGTGCGGATGCTCCATCCCGCCTATGTTATACAATTTCAGTAAGACATTTCTCCGATCCACACGTTCCGATTTGTTGAGAAATGGATCGCAAGGCAAGGTAAGGTCTATCATTTCGTCTGGACTGGTTATGGGGCAGACATTAATCACATCGAGGACGCGTGGGCCGAGACGAACAGTGTAATGTTAGAGACCTGGTCCGATCTCGTACCAATTACGAACGAAGTTCTCTGGGATATTTTCAGTGCGGCCTGGAGCGAGGTGCAAATGACGACAATACGTATGTTTCCTCTCTAATCGCCACACGCCTGGAAGAGGTAATGCACAACGGCGGTGTGTTGTCCTCTTACTGAACGGACCAGCTAACGTCCCAGTTCAGGGCCAAAAATAAGACTGCTCACTTTCAATAATGGCATGATCCATCAAGGGAAGTTACGTAGTTCGCCATGTAAGTCAGTGTAGGAATAAAAATAAACATGAAAATGCTTTATTTTGCCGAAATTCGAACTCTCCACATCATACGCAAGTGGTAGCAACCACAATTTATCACGCAGTGCCAAGGCCCGCTCACACTTACCGGAAGGGAGGCGCGGAGAGAGGAAATACCGAGAAGAATTTCTCCTGTGTGCGCTCATACCTATCGAAAGCGGGCCTCGTCACTTTAACAGCTGATAGTCGAAACTTTTCTTGCAGTTGTGTGTGAATCTTTGGTCCAGCCGAACGCAACTAATGGATCACGTGTTAGCTCTTAGCTCTCTTGGTAATGAAATGGCGTATGTCTTTTTAGTGCCGGGATGTGTCCGCGGACTTCGGCTCGCCAAGATCAGGTGTTTTGATTTGACTCCCGTAGGCGACCTGCGCTTCGTGATGAGGATGAATTATGATGAAGAAAACAACTACACCCAGCCCGTATGCCAGCGAAATTAACCAATGATGGTTAAAACTCCTGGCCCTGCCGGGAATCGAGCCCGAGACCCCTGTGACCAAAGGCCAGCACGCTAACCATTTAGCCATAGAACCGAACACTCTCTTGGTTGAAGATGCTGAATGGGAAGAACAAAGGACGGCATTAATATATCTAGAAATTTAAATGGTGAATTGTCTAATTTGTTTCAACCGTTGTTACGCCCTCAAGATAAATTCAAAGTATATTTTCGAATGAGCATTGTGAAAATTCAACTGCTAATTCAATGATATTGCTATATAACTTTCGGCATTTATAATATAGAAAAGTGTACATTCAAATAAATGCATAACTTTTTCGCAGTCCATTTTCAACAGAGCCCAGAGGAATGGTATGGACTCAACGCGATTGCGAAACACCAGAATACCATGCAAGCGTTACCGAAATCAAATTCCGGTGGGAGAAGTGGAAGAAATATTCTCGCCAAGCAACTTCCTTCTCTTCAGGCGGCACGTTTCCTCTCCAGTAGGTATATGTGTGAACCATCATATCTATTACTCAGCGAAAGAATATTTTTCTGCCTTCACACAGCGTTTCTCTTCCGCTAGGTAATAATAATTTCGTGTGACTATTTCTAGCCGGGTGCAGTCCTTGTAAGACAGACCCTCCGATGAGGGTGGGCGACATCAGCCATGTATAGGTAACTGCGTGTTATTGTGGGGGAGGTCAGTGTTATGTTCCGCTAGGTGTGAGCGGGCCTTTACAGCCTTGGCTAACTGAGCCTGCGTGTTCGCAGACTAACACGACAGTCGGACAAAATACAGTGCATATATTACAACTAATGTGGCCGTTGGATGGATATATTATGTCCCAGGTCAAGAGACGTGTCCACCTCTGTGGTGTAGTGGTTAGTGTGATTCTCTTACCACCCCCGGAGGTCCGGGTTCGATTCTCGGCTCTGCCACGAAATTTGAAAAGTGGTAAGAGGGCTGGAACGGGATCCTCTCAGCCTCGGGAGGTCAAATGAGTACAGGTGGGTTCGATTCCCAGCTCAGCCATCCTGGAAGTGCTTTTCCGTAGTTTTCCACTTCTCCTCCAGGCAAACGACGGGATGGTACCTAACTTAAGGCCACGGCCGCTTCCTTCCCTCTTCCTTGTCTATCCCTTCCAAACTTCCCATCCCCCCACAAGGCCCCTGTTCAGCATAGCAGGTGAGGCTGCCTGGGTGAGGTACTGGTCATTCTCCCCAGTTGTATCCCACGACCCAGACTCTAACGCTCCAGTACAATGTCCTTGGGGCGGTAGAGGTGCGATCCCTTGCTGCGTCCGAGGGAAAAACCGACCTTGGAGGGTAAACAGATGAGGAACAAGAAGAAAAAGAAGTCAAGAGACGTAAGAAGCCATGTCCTCTGGTCGCATCAGGACGAAGAAACAGAACGTAACTAGACCCCTCCCCATGGCACTACAGCCCTTGAAGGGGCATTGGCCAACCAAGCGACCGCTGCTCAGTCCGAAGGCCTGCAGATTACGAGATGTCGTCTGGTCAGCACGAGTCCTCTGGGCCTTATTCTTGGCTCTCTAGACCGGGGCCGCTCTCTCACCGTCAGATAGCTCGTCAATTCTAATCACGAAGGCTGAGTGGACCTCGAACCACCCCTGAGGTCCAGGTAAAAATCCCTGGCCTTGCTGGGAATCGAACCCGACGTGTCCGGGTAAGAGGCAGGCACGCTACTCCTATACCACGGGGCCGGCATGAACGTTACTAGTCAAGGCCTGCATACGAGTATGCTGCCTTCCCACTTGTACGTGTTGCGGGCAACCATACATCCAAGGGGACCCTCACTTTCTCTGTCGGCAAAAGTACACTCAACCGTACAAAATCCGGACGGCAAAGAAATATTTAATTTTAAACAGTCTGGAAACGGGAGGTTATTAGTCAAGTGAGGATACCCGATGGCCGAAAAAATGAAACTTGAAATCCTAGCACCTTCATAATATGTTCATTCTATTTCAAACAAGAGCCGGCCCCACGGTGTAGGTGCCTGCCTCTTAGCCGAAGGCCCTGGATTCGATTTCCGGCCAAGTCAGGGATTTTACCTACACCTGAAGGCTGATTTAAGGTCCACTAAACCTACGTGATCACAACTGAGTAGCTATCTGACGGTGAGATGGCGGACAAGGTTTAGGAAGCACGGAATAAGGGCCGAGATGATTCATAGTGCTTACCACACGACACCTCATAATCTGCAGGCCTTCGGGCTGAGCAACACTCGCTTGGTAGGCCATGGACCTTCCGGGCTGCTGCGGCATGGGGTTTCGTTTGGATTGATTTTATTTAAAACAAGGGGATTTTGAAAGGAAATCATTATCTGATATGGCAATTACTGTGCAGTTGTATGCACATTTTGGAGCGGAAGTATGATTCTTAAAACAAAATATACAGCTGTACAGACCTGCTGCTGTGGAGAATAAAATAAGGGTCGGTACTTTGAAATATGGAAGGTGATAACTGACTCATCAAAGAGAAAAGAGCAATCACATTATCACCCTTAACTGCACATGGCTCAGTGAAACGTTACCAATGATTCGCAAGCATAGACGTGACTATTGTCTCCCACACTACCAACCAAACGACATTATTCAGGGATACTTACTAACAGCCTCTACTACTTCACACACATTCATAGTTCTCGGTAGGAATGAACTTGTGATAGCCACATTTCAAATAGCCTCAGATTAATTTCAGAGATCAACCTGGCGATTAATGGGAAGTAAAAATAAGAAACTTAGTGTGATATTTCAGGCATATCTCCATACTACAGTATAAGGAGTCTTTTAGTCTGCGTTGCAGAATGATACTGTATTAGGAATATACTAGAAGTTTCTTTTATGTGTAAATGCATATTTTAAACTAGATCTACAAGTCGGTATGAAGAGCTCTGAGAGGGAAAGGATAACGTTAGTCATATTTCTTGCTTCTTTTTGCTAGGGGCTTTACGTCGCACCGACACAGATAGGTCTTATGGCGACGATAGGATAGGAAAGGCCTAGGAGTTGGAAGGAAGCGGCCGTGGCCTTAATTAAGGTACAGCCCCAGCATTTGCCTGGTGTGAAAATGGGAAACCACAGAAAACCATATTCAGGGCTGCCGATAGTGGGATTCGAACCTACTATCTCCCGGATGCAAGCTCACAGCCGCGCGCCTCTACGCGCACGGCCAACTTGCCCGGTCACAATTCTTGAACACGGCCATTGTCGCCTCCACACAGAAGGTCGATTCGTCTCCTAAAGCGATAAGGTTCTAGTCTACGGTATTCCAGGTTTTCCTTTCACAACACTAATGCAAACGACAGCAACGATGGCTGACTGTCAATGGTAGGGCACGTGATGAACGCCACGACACCATGTTTTCTTTCCCCTAATGTCTGGGAATGGGGACAGGAGCCTGTAAGGAAGATGCTACCTGTGTCAGGCGATGATGTTACCCATACTTCCTGGCGAATGAAACGTCCCTGTGGTCTGTCGGAACCGTTCGGTGTCTGATGTCATTGTGTACGTGCCCTCACACGTTCACGATATGTGTGGTTAGACGGTGACCGGTTTGTCAATAGCACTACCCAGCTTCTCGCAACTCAGTGATGTACTCACTCTCCAGTTCTGTTAACTTAAAAAATAGTCTCCGAGTGCGTTGTGGGGTTATATCTAACAGGCAGTGATCCGTCCACAAGAAATAAACTACAGACATTTTGCCTTTGCGAACCATATGATAGGACATTGGCGGAATCCTTTGGCGTACTTTGATGGCAGCACCCAATCATTCCACAACTGTAATAGTTTACTGATCTACCTGTCACCTACCTGCATGCTCCGTTAACTCCTGGATGCGTTATTTTATTTGTCAATGAGCGTAGGTGACTGACTTTGTGACTACGAAGCGAAAGGGTTCATGTAGACGATTTTAGACTCCTAAGAATGAAAACCTCGTAACATCATATTGCAAACTGCTCAGTGAAGAAAAACAGAAAAATGGGATTATACTGCCCTCCAGAAGTCTCCATGGCTCAGGCGGTAACGCGTCGGCCACTCACTGCTGGAAACCGTGGTTCAAATCCCGGTACCCCATGTGAGATTGGTGCTGGACAAAGCGGAGGCAGGACAGGTTTTTCTCCGGGTACTCCGGTTTTGCCCGTCATCTTTCATTCCAACAACACTCTCCATTAACATTTCATCCGTCAGTCACTTGTCATTGCCCCAGAGGCCTGCGACAGGCTTCGGCAGCCGGCACATTCCCCATCCTCGCCGCTAGATGGGGGCTTCATTCATTTCATTCTTAACCTGGTCGAGTGACTGGAAACAGGCTGTGGATTTTCATTTTTCACTGCCCTCCAGAGAGTTAGTAAACCAGGTATGTCTGAGTAGGCAGAAATTAGTGTGATATACTGTACCGGTTACGACCTGTACATAAGTATTTTTTGAGCATAAGTTACGTTTATTTACCACGCGTAATGTTCCGAGAGCGCCTGGCTTGTTTACCAGCAGCGAGGACCAGCTAGCGAGTGTATGACGACTGTGAGCTGTGACGTAGCCACAGGGGCTACCGCTCGTCTCAACACGTGTTACCAGCCTTGACTGGTATTTTCTGGATTCCACGTCACTTGTTCTAGAGAGTTCGATGGAGAAAATTTTGAAATTTCTATAATAATGATGCTAGCGAATCGAGCGATATGTCATCTTGTTTGGGATCACCTAAACGTCCCAATGCTCGAGTTTCAAGCAAATCCATCGAGGGATTCGGGAGATATTCAATCAAACCGTATTATGACGTAGACGTCCCGAATCGAATAAAAGGAGGACCTACTGTAGCCTATTCACAGAGTCTCAGCTGAGTAGTCAGCGGGGACACTCTTGCTCCTACTATCATCGTGGAACTCGGTCATTATACAAGTGTGGGAAGACGATTCTTCCAAGTACTATAAAGTGGACTCATAAGACTTCGAGTGTTGTAGAAAATTTTCTAAATCTTCGTAATTGAACTTAGAATATTTACAAGTGTCAATTAAATGGACTTGTATTATTTACGTGCCTTCGAGACTGGAATTTTTCTAAGTGTTTGGACTTGTATTATTTACGTGTCTTCGAAGCTGGAATTTTTCTAAGTGTTCCTGAAATGGACTTGTATTATTTACGTGGAATATTTGCGACTGTTGAGGAACTCATCCTTCTAATAGACAGTGATTGATTAACATTGCTAGTGATGAACTTTAACTTTCCAACGGCTTTAAACGAAATTAGGATTTCATTTACATTTACTCAAAGACTTGTACATTTGCCAGTGTTGGTTTAAAAGACTTATAAATTTCGTCAGTGAATTTATTTATGTGGAAGGACTTGTGTTTTCGTCAGTGGTCACTCAAAGACTTTATGAATTTCACCAGTGATTAACTTTAAATATATTCAAACTTCCAAGTGAATGGACTTGTGTTTTCATTCGAGTTTAGGCAAAAACTTGCACCTTCGCCAGTAATGAACTTTGAGTTTAACTATAATTTCATAAGAAGGGACTTGTATTTTTCGTTTCCAAAAGTTATTCAGGGACTAGGATTTTCCTAGTGATGAACTCTAAATTATTAATACCACTCATATCGTTTTAGGAGTGTTGGAAGTCTTGATGTACAATTATCAAGAACTCTGCTTTTAAGTTTATCATCCAAGGTTTTCATGGACTCAGTGCTACTAGTGACCTTGGGAACATCAATCCTCTCAGTCTCATTGGGCTGAGGTTGTACATGACTATCTACAACATCGCCTGGATCACCGGGGTTCAACCCGGGCCTCAGAGTTCGAGACATCTCTACTTGCCGTCAATCCAGACAGTCCAGCTGCCTCTGTCTGGAGTATCTGGAGTCCCTGGAATCCCTGGAGTCTTCTGGAACGTTCTTCAACCAGCTTGGCTTGGTGAGCTGGAGAACCCGAGCCATACTATTGGAATACGAGGAAGACAATCCATTTCTACTTAGAGGTGATGTGCAAATTCATGACTTATTTGAATAAACTCTTGTGCAATCAGAGTCAAAGTTTTTCTGTAGATAGGACCCTACCTCCTGTAACGAGCCCTAGCTACAATTAATCAAGTTTTTTGCCCTGAGAACTATAGTCATGCTACTTTAAAATTAAATCTGAGAGTCGGGCTCTTTTACTAATACAATACACTTTGGCCATTGATAGTTATTAAATATTTTAGATTTACTTGTCTGCTATAATGATTATGCAATAAAATAAATAACTAATCAAAGACAGGATTGACAAATTATCTTTTGTAGTTTCATAAATTAAGTAATATTTACTACAAAATTAAATTATTCCCACCCTTCCTGCAATATGAGTTAAAACAGAGTCTCTGAAAATGTACTGAAAAGTAATGAAAACCTCGTAACTCTGCACTGGAAAAACATAAACACTCGTACGTTTAGTAACAGGTGTATTTCATAAACAATGTTCAGGTAGTCAATAAATGCGTATTCCTAAGACCTCATGCAACGTAATCATCATTAAGCCAATTGTCAGATACTTTAAAATTTAAAGAGAAGCAGGTTTCTTGCTTCTCTTGTGAAATTAATTAAAACGGGCATACGAGCTTTTCATTCTTAGGTGTCGTCTTGTTGATTAACACTTGGAATTCAAACTCGCTCATAGTTCCTTAATTTTAGACGAAGATATCGCCTGTACAACTATGAATGCCACTTTTACATCAATTATACATAGAAGTGTAACCTCGCTTACTAATTCAAGTTTAATTACTCCAGGCAAATAATAAGCAGTTATCAATATTTATTCCCTACAGTACAATAGCCTCAACAATATCTCATCTCTGAAGACATAACGAATGAAGTTAAAACGTTCCTATCAGAAGTTTGCATACAGTACCACACATTATCAGTAGATCATCGGTAGGTTTTTTGCCTCCGGATGCCCAGATCGTGGGCTCATACCCGGCAGAGGGTATTGGATTTTTGTAGGCTGAAGGAAAAGTCAGTTCAGCACTCCATGTCGTACGTTGTTGGCATGAAGATTTCTTGAGACACATTTGGTGTTTATCATACGAAATGAAATAAAAGTCAGCCACAGATCACCCGAAAGAAATCCGCTTTCTCGCCATCTCGTAGAGTAAACCGAAAAGTCGAAAATGACCAGCCGGTAGGAAACCTAGTTTGCGTCATGTAATCAAAATGCCTGCACACGTTACCTGAGATCCTAAAGTTATATTATTGCTATTAACGATATTACTGTTGTTGTGTTTTAAATTTTTTGAATGGTTTAAGTGGTGTTTAATGACCATCAATTTCTTCAATCAAACTTTTTACGGAAGTGTTTTGAGCAGAGATTTAAAAATAATAATGTTATTTATTTTACGTCAATCTACTTAAATTTATAAGCTCTTTGCTAACGTAGGGGTGCTAAAAATATGTCTCGCAGAAGTTCCTTTACGTGCCAGTAAATCTACCGACACGAGGCTGGAGTATTTGGATGCCTACGAATACCACCGGCTGAGTCAACATCGAGCCTGCCATATTGGGCTCAGTAGGCCAGCGCTCTAGCCCCTGCTATTCAACCCGGCAAAATTAAGGATACTATTAAAAAGATAATGCTATACAGAATAAAATAATGCCTTAGGAATTGAGTTGTTTATTAAAATGTTCTTAAAATATGAGTACTAAATTTGACCGACTTCCCCAAGTCAATAATATAATATATTGAACGTCGCTACGATTTTCTCTTCAAAGCAGGAGAAAGTTTGGGGATATTATTGTAATTGTCTGAAAGTGAATGTACATATTTGTAGAGTTTTCGAAACTGGCGCTTGAATGTATGCAAGCTTACACGAGCTGTAATCTTGCGTACTTCAGATGAGCACGCACTGCATTGCTACCAATGAACATATTTCTTCTACAATTAGGTAAAAGGCTTAGTGGGATATCTTTGAGGAATATTCACCGAAAGGTATTCAAGCGTCCGCCTCTGTGGTGTAGTGGTAGTGTGATTAGCTGCCACCTCCGGAGGCACGGGTTCCATTCCCGGCTCTGCCACGAAATTTGAAATGTGGTACGCGGGCCCGAACAGGGTCCAGTCAGCCTCGGGAGGTAAAATGAGTAGAGGTGGGTTTGATTGCAACCTCAGCCATCCTGGAAGTGGTTTTCCGTGGTTTCCCACTTCTCCTCCAGGAAATGCCGGGATGGTACCTAACTTAAGGCCACGGCCGCTTCCTTCCCTCTTCCTTGTCTATCCCTTCCAATCTTCCCATCCCCCCGCAAGGCCCTTGTTCAGCATAACAGGTGAGGCCGCCTGGCTGAAGTACTGGTCATTCTCCCCAGTTGTATTCCCCGACCCAGTGTCTCACTGTCCAGCACACTGCCTTTGAGGCGGTAGAGGTGGGATCCCTCGCTGAGTCCGAGGGAAAAGCTAACCCTGAAGGGTAAATAGATTAAGATAAAGAAGAAGGTATTCAAGCTACGATTACTCAATTCAAATATACTAAGAGAGAAAATTTAAGCTTTTTCTTTAAAAGGAAGCTTTTCGTTCTTAATGATATGAAATTGGTTTAAACGGGGACAGAGAAAGGGAAGGTACTCTCTATGTATGAATAAGTCTCTGGTTATTTTTTTCTATTAGTTCAAGTTCACACTAGCTCAGGAAGGTTTTCGGCGAAGATGGAACAGGAAAGGGCTAGAATTGAAAAGTTACCAGCTGTGGCCTTAATTAACGTACATTTCCATCATTTTCCTGGTGCGAAATGGGGAAACTACGGAATATAATCTTCATTTGAGTTCGAAACCACAATCTCCTGAATGTAAACTTGCAGCTACACAGCCCATACTCTGCAGCCAACGCACTCTGATAATGAGGTCTTGAAACTTGAGAAATTATAATAAAGTTATGCTCAATCCCAGTGTTTGCTAGAAAAAGTGTAAAATATTTCATAACGAGTTCGAAAGCTGCAGTCGCTTAAGTGCGGCCAGTATCCAGTAATCGGGAGATAGTGGGTTCGAATTCCACTGTCGGCAGCCCTGAAGATGGTTTTCCGTGGTTTCCCATTTTCACACCAGGAAACTCCTGGGGCTGTACCTTAATTAAGGCCATGGCCGCTTCCTTCCCATTCCCAGGCCTTTCCCATCCCATCGTCGCCATAAAACCTGTCTGTGTCGGTGCGACGTAAAGCAAATAGCAAAAAAAAATTACATTCGTGATAGCTATTTTCAGCACGTTGATTTTAAATCCTGACCTCCAAACATTGTTCATTCTCAATCCTATTGGGTAACCTAAGTTAACATGTCCAGCTACAAAATTGGGTTCTCATTTCAAAACTTCGTTTGCTATACGCCAGGATGTATGATTCAATGATCTAGCATAACGGTCACTTCATAATGATATTTTTTTAATGTTTGCAATTTGCTTTAGGTAGCACCGAAACAGATAAGTCTTATGTCGACGATGTGACATGAAAGGGCTAGGAATGTGAAGGAAGCTTCCGTGGACTGAATTAAAGTACAGCTCCAGCATTTGCCTGGAGTGAGAATTGGAAACCACGAAAAACCATCTTCTTGGTTGTCGACAGTTGGGATCGAACCCACTATCTATCGGATACAAGCTCACAGTTGCGCACCCGTAAGTGCACGGCCAACTCGCCCGGTTTACGATAAATTAATTTTAATGTAAATGTAACCGTGTGGCGTTCCGTAAATATCTAGTATTTTATACGTATTAATCAATGGTTGTATCAGAGAGCGTTGAGCCGTCAGATCACGATAGACTTCACATCGGAAGCCCGATTTATTACAGTTAAAGAAGTTGAACAGTAGCCCTCTGTACAGGGTCTCTTAATGTGACATCCAGGCTTATAAATTGTATATATCTAGGGACATAAATTTCTCGTTGGTGGCCCATCAGTTTAATAAAACGTACTATGTTCGTTTCCATACATTGCAAATTTGCCGTCAAAAAATTCTGCGTTGTACAGAGGTTCGCAGTTACTTGTTTATAGAGGGAAGCACTACGTTAGCTCTGCCACTTGATGATCTGCGAATTCACCTCTACTCGTAATCCCAGCCCGTCGTAACTTTGAAGGTCGTCATATCCCTCTGCAACCTGTTGCGTAAGCTCTTCCTGGTAATCCACCAACTTCAGTCGAGTATATGCTGTGGGGAGCCAGGTGGGGCAATAAAAGGAGTGTTGCCAGCTAACATCCACTTGAAGAGCAAGATGTAGTAACAAAGTAAGGAGACGTCTTCTCTTGTGTGAGATAAGTACCCTCAGCACAAAAGAATCTCAGAGCAATAGAAGTGAAGTGTACATCTACTTTATTCGTAAGTCCCTTAAATTGAACCTATAATTACATTCTAACATGGAGAATAAAGTAATTCAGCCGCGAAGAAAGGCACGGTATTGAGAAAAGCTTGAAATCTGACTGTCAGATAACGCGTTGATAAATGAAATGAAATGGCGCATGCCTTTAAGTGCCCGTAGTGTTCGAGGACAAGTTTGGCTCGCTAGATGCAGGAGTTTTTATTTGACTCCCGTAGGTGACCTGCGCGTCGTGATAAGGTTGAAATGATGATGAAGACGACACATACACCCAGCCTCAGTGCCAGCGAAATTAACCAATTAATTTTAAAATTCCCGACCCTCTCGGGAATCGAACCCGGGACCCCTGAGACCAAAGGGCAGCATGCTATTTAGCCATGGAGCCGGACAGATAACGCGTTATGTTCTGTTTATAGGTTTATGAAGAGTAACTAGCCAGATCAATACGACACAACAAAATTCGCAGAGTATTAAATATTTCATTAAAGAATAGGGTAATGCAGGGCAATTTCGTTATACATCTTCAGTTATAAAATCACGATGAATAGCTGAATAATCGTTCGGAACGTCAAAGTCTCTTATCCGACCGAGAACTAGTGTAATACGAAGCAGAGTAAACCTGAAGAAATGGAGTTACGCAGGTGACAAACAATGTGAATGGAGAATTCCGAACATCTGCTGATGTGTGGCGATCTGAGTGAACTACACAGTAAGGAGGATTTGTTGAATGCAAAAGAAAAGGCAATCACTGAACGGGCAGATTGTATATATGTATCAAGCGCGCGCGCCCGTGTGTGTGTGTGTGTGTGTGTGTGTGTGTAAAATTTCGTTTATAACAGTTTAGTGTTTTGAAGACGGATAAAAAATAAAAATTTACAGTTACTCATTTCATATAAGTGACAGATTAAACGTACCACAGGAATAAGATATTGAGTAGGTTAACGAATTAGGCTACTGTCTCAGCTTTATTATCGGAATTATTATAAATTAGCTTCTTTGTGATGGGATATTTTATTTCGTGATAGCAGACGGGGACCGTTTATTTACCAAAAGCAGTTTACTGAAAAAACATTATAAAAATTAATACATCAAAAACATTCCGTTAATTACAAGGAAATAACTTTAAAAACTCTTAAATATTGTCAATTTTGATTTGTATGAACTATTGTCGAGTGTTATTCAGGCACACATTGGGTCTGAATGGTCACTGTCTGAAACGGAACAGTTGTCACATACGAATAACATTTCTTCCTCAGCGTCGCTTGGTACGCATCTCACACGGTATAGCACAACACAGTATGAATACCGTGCCCATTTAGCACCATTATTCTGACGCACGTCGGATAACACGGACATCACATTCCCAGTCATCGTTATCGTCGTCGGACTTCAGTTTCTTGGAGTTTGTCATCAACTCCTTTAACACGTTGAGTGCCGAGCCGATTGTAGCACACTATTCCACTGGTGCCAGGCATGTTTTTGAATTGCATTCCGCTGGTTCCAAAGCAATTGTACGCGTTGTAGTCTGTTTATATAATGTTGGGATGTATTTATATGATGTACTAAGTAAATTTTATCTCACCATACCATGGTCATGTGTGACGCCATACCGTGTCACATCAATTTTTAGGAAAGAAAAAATATAGCGTGACGCCATATGGTGTCACAGAATTTTTTGTCATGGAATGTGCAATACGAATTTCAAATACGAGATATTTATTTGCTAATTCAAATTAACGCAATATTTATGAAAACCTAGTAAAATGCAAAACAAGTACTTATATTACATTACATATTGTTGCGAACAGTTTTCTGATAACTCTAAACAATGAAAATATGCGTCTCGGCACGCCCGAGTTCTTGTTACTCGTTGTAATTTTTCAAACCTTATTGGCATCGTTGTTCAAACATCGTCCTTTGTACACTTGTTTCATGTGCTATTTTCAGATTTACATTTTGCACATCTGATCGGGAAGTTAAGGGGAACGCGCCTACTATACGCTACCTGGCTGCTGGCGCAGCTCGACGCAGCCCGGTTGGTTCACGTGCGATGCTTCGCTCCTCCCTACCTCTCCGCCACACCCCAACACTCCCACGGCACTTCTAATTTTATGATTATTTATTTGTTCAATTTTGGCGTTTAAACTTGCGCTGGGTACATGCAGTTTTCACCTTAGCATTCTACTGCCTCCCACGAATATTCCTACCAAATTTCAGCCGAATCCGAGTGTAACACATGTATGTGTTCCCTCGTAAGATTATTACCAATATCTTCCATTTTTTATATTTTTGCACAACTATATAAACTGAGTGATAATACGTACGTAAACGAGGAATAAACAATGCCTGGCGCGCTTTCACCTGTGACAATGATCACTGGCCAATCAGTGGCTTCGGAAGAATACTGTGGCGCCACATAGTGGCATAGAGTAAAAATACATAGCTGGAATAGACCCTGAAGTTCGCCCTTCACGTAGTACCAATTTTACGCGCATAGATGTCACAGCTGATTATCTATGGTGCATCGCCTGAAACTCAACTGTGCCGCCATATGGCGTCACGCCAACTCTGATTTCAAGAACGGTGTGCCGCCATATGGCGTCACGCCATCTCAAATTTGAAGACCACCGTGACGCCATATGGCGGCACGTGGCACCCAATGTGTTAACACAGTTTCTGCAGCAAAACGAAATACATTTAATTCTGAATTACTTATAATACATCAAACATCCCATTATCAAACAGAGAGTGACATATTCCTGATCAGTAAATGTTGTACTCTGAGCTGAAAACGAGAGTATTACTTTATCAGTCATGTTAGATATAAAGAGATAATTCTCCTGTAAAATGACCAAATACACATTCATACATTTCATTCATTTCACATAAAGTATTAAAATTTGAACTTAGGTGAAATAAGACATATCTATTCAGAACATTTCTTCGGAATTCTATACCGGGCGAGTTGGCCATGCGGTTAGGACGCGCGGCTGTGAATTTTCATCCGGGAGATAGTGGGTTCGAAACCAACTGTCGGCAGCTCTGAAGATGGTTTTCGTGGTTTCCCATTTTCACACCAGGCAAATGCTAGAGATGTACTCAAATACAGTAGAGATAATACGCGACACTGAGCGAGATATCGAAGGACAGCTACTGGAGCTCACTCTAGCGGATAGACCTGAACAGTACTGATTCTCTCATAAGAGCACGTGTATTTTTGTGTGAAGTTTTTGGTGTTATTTATGCGTTTTCAGTGAGTTGACATAAATAAATAGTAGTGTGAGTCATTCCTTGATATCTCCTCTCAACATGAGGGGAAAGGTATGTGCTGTGTTTGGCTGCAGTAATTACGAAATAGAGAAAAATGCGCGGTCGTTCTTCAGGTTCCCTCGTGACAAGAACATGTAAGTAATATTGTGTTTGCATATATATTCTTCCAGTGACAGAGATTTTTATAGTACTTCATAATCTTCTAACCTGCTTGACCCATATTTTAACTGGCATAAAATGTAATACGCATATTATATTCTATAGTGCAGCAGTTAACTTTCAATACCGATGTGTTGTTGTAGTTGTGATCTGTGAGTTTTGAAATGTCACAGAAGCGATTTGGATAAGGTGTACAAGAAACAAAGGACGTTATGCTTATATAAGAATTATAAGATCTGTTCAGATCATTTCCAGGACAGCGACTTTAGAAATCCTCGACAATACAGCCAAGGGTATGTTACATTTTTGCTCTAATTGTACGTAAATATTCCTTAAAACATCACTATCGACAACATTTTCATACTTTTCTTTCTTTATCCCTCTTCTTAGATTAAAGCCGGGATTTTATAGATTATCTTTCTGTTGGTAGGCTTTATATTAGGAGGAAACTGGTCCAGCTATTCGCCGCGCTGAATGGCTTAGACGGTTAAGGCGCTGGCCTTCTGACCCCAACTTGGCAGGTTCGATCCTGGCTCAGTCCGGTGGTATTTGAAGGTGCTCAAAAACGTCAGCCTCCTGCGGGACTAAATTCTGGCACCTCGGCGTCTCCGAAAACCGTAAAAGAGTAGTTAGTGGGACGTAAAACAAAGAATATTATTATTATTATTATTATTATTATTATTATTATTATTATTATTATTATTATTATTATTATTATTATTATTATTATTATTATTATTATTAAATGTTAATTCATTGCATCACATGTATAAGGAATATCTTTCTGTTATGAGGCTTCATGTTAAGAGGAAAATTGTCCAGCTATTAAATGTTAATTCATTGCATCATATGTGTAAGGAATGTGCCGAAATTTTTATTGACAAGTGTTTTAATGTGACGATACAGTGTTTTTAAATGAGAAAAAAGACAAATCCAACCGTAAGAGTTCAGGCAGGAATGCTAAAGCTAAAAAAGTAATGCATACATGAATGATCAAGCCATTTCACACCAGTCCATTTCATTTCTTGTTTATATGTCTAATTTCAGTCTTTGAATAATAACATTTAAATAATTCTTCATTCATTTATCCAGAATTGCTTTAGCAACTTCGAAGTTAATATCTAAATAACACTTTCTTTCTAGACGTAATGTATTTATCCATTTCCGTACATACATTTCCATTGATATTTGAATTTAGCTCCATTTGTTCAGGTCAAGTCACTAGGAGCGCCACCGTCGAATTGTCTCCCATTTTGACAAGGCGAAATCCGTAAGTGTCGCGTATTATCTCTACTATATTTGATGTACTGTAACTATTCATCACCATCACAGTCTAACCTAGTCAGCGTTAGGTGACAGGCGTGCTGAGTGAGGTGCCGGTAGAGCCGGTGTAGAGTGTGACCGGTGAGTGGCAAAGTAAGACGGGAGGGAAGAGGAAGATGATTGGTGTGGATCAATATCGTGCAGCTATTGGAAAATGGCAGGTGAGATGGAAAAAAGAAACAGTTAGAAATAAAGGAGGTAAAGTGGAAACAAGAGTGATGGGCGAGATGATACTGGTGGCAGCGGTGATAATGGTACTGTTAGCCATAGGAGGTGTGGAGGTGAACCCCGGCCCGACTTTCAGTGGCAACATGAACTGGGAAGACGTGGAGGTCATAAGAAGTGTGGTGAAAGAAGTGGTGGAGAAGTATGTCCGTTTGAGCAAATTAAAAATATGATGAAAGAACAAATGAAGGAATTTGAACATATGAGGTGTTGGATACAGGGAAAAACAGACGAGACAATGAACAAAGTGGAAAACAGCGAGAGAGAAATGATATCACTAAAGGCAAAAATAAAGGAGATGGAGGAAGAGGTGGTGAAGCTGAAAGCAGAAATTGAAGACAGCTACCGAGAACGCAGGAAGAAATGCTTATTTATATATGGAGTGCCGGAAGATAAAGGGGAAGACAAAGTGCTGACAACCTACAAAGTTGTGGAAGTTATTCAGAAAATCATGAAAATTAACTTTAGTGAAGTTGATATTGATGATGTGGAAAGAATAGGTAAAAAACGGGGTGATAGGCCGATAAAACTGAAGTTGTTTTCCACCCTGATGGCGGAAATAGTGATTAGAGGCGCAGAAAATATACGTAGCACAAAAATTTGGATTAAAAGAGACACGGGAAGAGCAGGGGTAAAGAGTATAAACACCCTGAAAAAACATTTAATTAGGGCTAAAATACAAGGGTTAAGAGCCTACATTAAGGGTCAACAACTAGTAGTATCCAATGGACTATGGACCAGAGTGTGGACAGCGAAGAAATTACAGGATATGGAAGAGAATAGGAAGAACGAAGGGGTAGTGGGGAAGAGAGTGGAAGAAAGGCAAGTCAGAGACAGTAAAGTGGGTGAAGACGGACCCGGAGATAAAGAAAGAACCAAAGAAAATAAGACTCTGGACCCAAGCTCGCAGCAAGAAGAAATTAACTTGACAGAAGAAGACATGAATGCTATTTACAAATCGATCGAAGAAGGAGCCAGAGAGGTAACAGCTGAGATGAGGAGGGAAATAAGGAAGGAAACCAGCGAGACCAGGGCATTAATTAAGGAGCTGAGGACGAAGGCCTGTGGGAGAGAAGAAAGGAAGATACAGGAAGTGATTGTGGGGGCGGAAACACAAGATGTGACGAGAGCACACAAAGGAAGTGAAATTACAGCTGGGAGGCAGGAAGAATAAGCAAGAGGTACCCTGGCGAAAGGGAGAAGTTTGAGCCTAAGGGAGATATGGGGTAAGAAGAACAAATTGGACGAAGGCATAGTGAAAAGAAGCAAAAAAAGGCAATTTGCAGTAGAAATGTGCACATGTGAATAGCGGAGTTTGTGTGTTATTCGTAACTGTGACAAGAGTGATTAATTAGTTAAATTCGTAGGCGGTAAAGTGTGCAGTGATTGAGGAAGAGAGTGATTGTAAATTGGATAGGTGTTAAGGATAAAGCTAATATGTGGAGATGGTTGGTATATGAGCTGAGGGTCCAAGTTAACGGTGAGTGAATATGGTTTCAGTTAAGGTGGTGATTTGTCTGGATTCTAAAGATAATAAATATAGTGAGACAATAGAGTTCAGATAGTGGTCAACAGTAACTAAACGTAAGGTGGAAAAATTGCACACCGGCACTATAGTGGAGGAAACACGAAGCCAGGTTTGCAACTTAAGTAGAAAACCAGAGAGGTCAGTGTTCAAGAAAGAATATGCTGAGTGCGAACCCGGCCGGAAGTGATATACTCTTTGTTCAAAGTGCAGATGCAAATCTGACACAACATCGTACTCTACATAGCAATATGTTACCACTTTAGCTTCTCATTACCATACTGTCATACTGTCTTGTTTTAAAGTGCAGATGCAAATCTGACACAACATCGTACTCTACATAGCAATATGTTACCAGTTAGTTTTGCATTGCCATACTGCCACACTGTCTTATACGAAGGACAATAGAACATTCTGCCTCGTTGCCATGTTAGATTAAGCTGCCTAGGTTGGGCATTATTATTTTTCTCCTTAGTAGATCAATAAGGTTTCAATGCTGTACATCGGAGGAAAATAAAGGCATTTACTACATTACTACTACTTTACATTCATCACCATGCCATAGGCATGTTAGGAGATTTGATCAATTATATATGTCGTTTTCCGCAACATTCTGCGACATATAACGTAGTAATTAGCAGTCTACATGCCGAACCGGGATGTGATATCCCAGCCCGATGGAAGCAGTTTTCTGCGCTGTAACGACAAAAGGATAGCGCAGTACTGTTGAACCTTGAAATCGCGCTCTCTTTTCAAGCGAGCGAGAAGGAGAGATGACGCTACGCGTGGAAATGCACGTTGCCGGAGATTGGGCTGAATTAAGGTGTGTTAACTCCCCAGAAATAAATGTCGTTTACTAATTCAACACCGCATTCATTGGTGCCACTTCACCATAATTTACTAAAAAGAGGAAGAAGAAGAAGAAGAAGAACACCTTCATCTGAGATAATTTTTGGAAATTTATGAGTCAGGTCTCATTCGAACCGATGTATTTAATGCTGATTGTTGATGCATATAAATGCAATACTTTAATAGTGGATCGGTAATGACGCCTGTCATACAGTAGTAAGCAGATTAAAGATGACTGCCGAAATCTGACAACGTCTGGAAAAAAGTGGGAGGTCTTGCGTGATGAACCATGACGCGTGAATTTCTAAAAGGACCCTTTTGAGATTGTGAATGACCCACTGATCGCTTTGGTTTTATATGACGTCAGTACAAAGTAGGGGTCACAAGCTGTAATTTGATTGTTTTCACGTCGCTGAAAGATTCCGTATACCGGAGCTTCATTTGAACCAGGGGCATGATTTACCTCCCCCCTGACCATTCAGTCCGGATGCTATAAGTATAACCAGGACCTAGATACAGTATCCCATTGCCATTTGTGTAGCCGCAGTACCCACACGTTAGGAGTGAACTTGGATATCAGTGTATGAAGTGTTGTATCAAGGAAGAAAAACACATCAGTGCGATGTAAAATATCGCGAAATAAGCCGTGTGGTACAAGATAATGTACAGTATTGATGAATAGAAGTTTTATCTTAACATTTAATCTTTAAAATATCAACGACAGACAGTTGCGGCTCATGATGCAATCATTGGTGAAAGGACAAACACATCAGGTTATTTAGAGGTAGTGAGACAGCTAATTACGTTCAGTAATTGATAGTGACCGATTTAAAGTATTTTAAGAGTGAGTGACGTTCAGTAAAATTAAAGAATTATTCCTGATAAAATTAGCGTTTGCATACTCCATGGACACTTGTGGTGATAGACTGTGTGATTAATGGAGAAATGAACAGTGATTTCTACAAACTTGCCACTATTTGCATTAATCTATTTAAAGTTATTAGTGGATCTTATCATCAGTAGATTCCTTTGAAAGTACATAAACAGTGTTTAGTAACTGATTTCCCATTTTTGCCTGTATGTTCGTGAGTAATCATCGAACCCAGGTCTGGAGCCTACGAGAAAAGCGCCTAAGTGCCTGCAGTCACTTCTACAGGGGACGTCCAGAGACTCACCTAAGAAGACCACAGTTCGAGACATGGATCGTGATAGGATGAAGAGGAACCAAGGACTATCAAAGAGAAGACCACTCATCATGACGGTGTAAAAAATTTAAGGTGTACATCGAGATGACGGCAAACCCTACCCAGCATTCGATAAGTACACTTAATTTGAATACATTAAACCACGAGATTTGCATGCCAGTAGTAATTTTTATTTTGTGAATATTAAAATGTTATAATTAATAATATTAAATGTAGCGAACACTATACGCGTGTGACTGGGAAAAGATTATTTATTATTTTAATTAGGGTATTCAGGTGATTTAAGAATAATCATTGATATTTAGTAGGCTTATTTGCATGAATTATTATATAGATCCCATAAATTCTTAGTGTATGTGAAGCACATATTTTGAGAAGAATAGCGATTTAGCTAAATTTAAACTTCTTCGTGATGTTACTATCTGGTAAAGATTTTCATAGTAGTTTGAATATAAACTATATGTTTGCTTCAAGGTGATTCAGGTACACTACCGCTCATTAATTTCAATACACCCTGGTATTTAAGATTTACAACACAAATCAAACGTTATTTTTCACAAAAATTAATTATATTAACCTACACATTATAATACAATCACAAACATTATATTTTACTTTCATCAAAGTATCCTCCTTTGGATTTAATGACTGCCTCACAAACTCGAGGCATGCGGTCAATCAGGTTTTGTAGGTTTCGTGAATGTATATGATTCCACACATCCTTAACAATATTCCAGAGATGTTCCTTGCTGGATATATCAATTTCCCTGATACGTCCGTCCACTCCATCCCAGACAATGGGATTACAATCGGGGCTTTTGGACGGTCATACCTTATATTTCAGTACTTTCTGTTTTTCCTTTGATGCAATGTAGTTCGTTCAATATGCGGACCGATGTATTGGGGTCATTATCCTGTTGTAAGGTGAACCCTTTCCATATTAAGCGCAATCCACTTGGTATTGCATGACACTGGAGTATGCGGTGGTACTGCTTCTGATCCATACATCCTTCTATTCCCACAATGTCGCCAACTCTATCTCCACCAAAACATCCACAAACCATAATAGAACCTCCACCGTGTTAAACTGTAGGTAGAACATACTGCTGGGCTACCCTTTCCCCTACAAATCGGTGAACAAATATTCTCCTTTTGGTTCCAAAAATCTCGAACTTCGCTTCATCGGTGAATAACACCTTCGTCCACTCTTTCGATGTCCAATTACGATGATGTATAGCCCATTCAAGTCTCTTCTGTTCATTCATGGGCCTTAGAAGGGGTTTTCTTGCTGTGACACATCATTTCAAGCAGGCTTCTATCAGTCTCCTTTTTACTGTTGCAACAGATATTGTTGTCACGTTCATTTCTACCAATTCTGTACGAATTTGGGGCGCTGTTTTGAATCTATTCCTCTTACTGGTAATTCTGATATATTTATCATCGCTTTTAGTTGTTTTACGATGTCCTCCTGGTCGTGTAATGTCCTTATTGCTGTCTGTTGTCTTCTGACGGTGAAGGGTGTGTTGTACTCCCCCTAAAGACACACTACACTGTTTCGCAGTTTGGCGAACAGATAAACCTGCTTGGCTAAGTGCTACAATTGAAGCACGTTTTTCTATGGATATCTCCACTCGTGGAGCCATACTAGCGATGTGCACACTTCAACTGTCACGAAGGAACTGACATGCAGGAACCACATGTTATGTATCGTGGCAATGCCTGCCGTTCGCTGCTGATATCACATCACTACAGGGAACAACACAGGTGCACAAAATGCGGCGTCCGTCGGCAAATAGAAAAAAAAAACATATCCGATAGTTACATAACGTTTATGTACACAACGTTGTTTGTTGGATACTGTTGTATCTTGATGACCACAAACAAAAATCATGACCTGTGTACAACTGTTGTACTATTCCTTTGCTCCTTCAACTGTACCCACGGTATTAGACCCTATCTACAGAGAAGTAGTTGTCAATTATTGGGTGTATTGAAATCAATGAGCGGTAGTGTATTTATAAATCCCATATAATAATAAATGATCATTGTAGATGTTCAAACCGAGGTATTATGTGAATTATATAGATATGCGAGAAGAATTAAATAACCTGTAAGAATGGAGTCTTCTCTGTAAATTAATAGAACGGATTTGAGATGCAGTGGTATGATATGGGAAGGTGAAGCTTGTGAGATGTTTGAGATGTTGGAATGATAAAAGTTTATAATAATTACGGCTGTTGTGATATATTGAATTAGGCTGAATATATATCCACATAATGAATAATAAGTGATGGCTCTCAAATGAATGCGTACATGATAACGAGCCGAGATGATATGAAGGAAAAAGAAAGAAAGAAAGAAAGAAAGAAAGAAAGAAAGAAAGAAAGAAAGAAAGAAAGAAAGACAGAAATGACGAGTTCAATGTGTTTTGTAGCCGCAGAGCTAGACACACAGCTATTGTCATGGTTGACGGATTTAGGGCGTAAGGACTTGTAGGATCTGATGGAGACTGTGTTGTTTCCAACAAGCCTAATGTTTACCTGCAGGATCCCTTTCATTTGCCAATGCAGTATCAATTCCATTCTAATGATACGTTATGAGTAACGTGGATAATTTTATGATTTTGCGAAGGATAGACCCCTTCCCATTTTTACGCATTAAATTAGCTCGTGATAGGAGTTTCAAATTTTTTACCTCGGAAGCTGAAGTACTTGAGTTCGACTCATGTTGGAACGAAGAATTTAATCTGATACTATGGCTTGATTAAGCATATAATCAAGATGTATTGTGTGCTATATGCTTGATATTTTTCTTATGTAATGTGTTTACGTGTTTTATTATCCCCAAAGTGTTTTATGGTGATGGGTTCGATACCAGCTTTGGTTGAATTTTCTTTTAATATAATTTGTTAGGTAAACCCAGGATACACGTATGTGTTCAGTGTAATATATACTGTAATTGTCGAGGTCAAATGGACCATGAGTTTGATATACGGCGATGCAATCTCGTGTTTAAATGGAAATGTACTTGTGGGAATGTATACTTTCCACAACCATGATCATTTAATGTATCATTAATGATAATTAATCATCATAATGTATCATTAATGATAATTAATGATAATTAATTAACAGGATGGATGCCATTCAATATCCATTTTTGATCAGCTTATTAAAGTAATAAACGCCATTTAGTATCACTGTTATAGACAAATAAATCCACGTATCAGTCCGTATTAATCAGATGATTTAAAGTATGCTAAGCAGCAAATACAACTGTGATTAAATTAAAGGACGTTGAGGCATACTATATATAATTATTGCTTCAGTCTTGATTATTTCTTTGTTTATGTGTTGTAATATGGCATCATCTCGTGTACTAACCGTGATGATTTTATCAGGATAATAAAATGTTTAGCACGTATATTTCAACGAAGATTCTTCTCATTTAATAATGTTAGTGTATTCCTCTCACATTATAGAGAATCCTACTTTCGTAATATTTTATGTAGTGCCTATTTCCTTTTTCGAACATTCCATTGCCTGCATGCTTTATGAGTTCAGCCGGTGACGCAATGAATGTAGGAATATGAGACTTCAAGCCTGGGAAGTGACTTCTGAAGGTTCTCATCCAACAATTCCATCTATACATCTGTTTGTGAAACCGAATTATGTAATAGCTGCCCTAAATTACTCAGTATGGGTACAGAACCTTAATTTTTTGCTAGTGGCTTTACGTCACACCGACACAGATAGGTCTTATGGCGACGATGGGATAGGAAAGGGCTAGGAATTGGAAGGAAACGGCCGTAGCCTTAATTAAGGCAGAATTCTATATTTAATATTTCTATTGGAAGAGCTTTTTCGATAGAAACCTAATACTTTAACGGATAAAGCGCATTCAGTAATCTACACGATACTAATCAGACCACCTTTGTGACACAATTCCAGTAGATGATATATTCACCGGTTTGGCACACCCTTTGTTTTTCAAACGATTCTGACGGGAGACTTTGCATCGGGTGTCCTGAAGAGCTATATCCATGGTAGCTCGATATGGGGCTAGTTGGGTTATGGAGCGAAGTCGGTATCCTGATTCATCTCTAAAGTGTACAATGGACCACGGCTCTCAGCTGGCCATTTCTGCACAGTTCATAGTTCACGGATATCAGAGAAAGTCAAAAGCAGCTGATATTCACGCTCACCAGTATCCTAGGACACATAACAATGGCCGTAAGTTTCTTCACTTTATAATTACATATTTTAAATACAAACAGAGATTTTTCTAAATTTATGTGTATTTAGAACTAATTTACTAACAAAAATTTACTATTTAGAACTACATCTAAACAGTACTTTTTAAGTTAGACTTTGAAGAACGTATTCATATTTAAATATAAAGAACATACTCAGATCTTCTAAAGCAGGTATTTTTAAATGTGTTATTATTATTATTATTATTATTATTATTATTATTATTATTATTATTATTATTATTATTATTATTATTATTATTATTAATATTAATATTATTATTATTATTATTATTATTATTATTATTATTATTATTATTATTATTATTATTACTGTATCACTCTTGATCAATTGTTTCGTTGCGTACAATATGGAGTTAAATAAAACTATCCGGTGTTCAAACAGTGCTACACAATCAAATCGTAAAAATTTAATTTTAAAATTTTTATAATATTCACATGTGATCTATCACTTAAGAAGAAAGATCAGAAAATCCATTCAGCTTATCCTGTTTCCTACTTAAAAATAAATAAAATTCACACGTGATCTACCGTCTCACTTACAAATTAATAAGAAAAAGTTCATAGAATTTATCCTGCACTCCAGAACTACTATACAAAGCCAGTATTGGGCTTGCCCTGAAAAATTGTCTAAACGAGTGTACAGAGCATCTATCTTCGGTCCACGCAAAGTTAAGAAAAGCCAGTGTAGAGAAATTGTTTTCCCTGTAGGTTACGTTAAGAGTTAACAATATACGGTTATTCGAGATAGAAGAAAGGAAGGGGGCACATGGGAAGCAGGATTTCCGCTTACATGTGCCCTGTTGAAATATGGAATTGTGAGAAATTAGTACCTGACAACTGCAAGAGTAGGTGGGGTCTTCCTTTTGGGCCTCAGGAGAAAGGGCCGGGCGTGTTAACCCCGGGAAGGTGCCTCATTTTCTCACCAGAGTTGGATAACACGACCGGGCAGTAGTTATTAGGCGTGGCCTTGCGTATGGAATGGTTTTTCACCCTTGTAAGGAGTTATAAATTAAGGTAGTTTACAGAGTTATTCGTGCATTCATTCATAAATCCACCCATGCATTTATCCATCGACTCATGGAATGTTCTCTCATCAGTTGGTGGTTATCCTTGACTGTGAGAGAAATGTTTATTCATTCATGCATTCATGACAATTCAATCAATTCATTCAATCAACTCATTCATGCATCCAGGTAGCCATATGCATAGTGTCTGTTGAATATGGAGGAGAACTCTGTACAGACTTATGACAAATAAATAAATATACGGTACATCTCATTGGGGTTGTTGTAAGATGTTATCTGCTGCACCATATGAAGTGTCCTTTGCCCAGACTTCCAGCATGCCATCAGAGCATGTGAGTCTGTGGAGTTCCGTTTCTACAGTTAAAATCGCACATTCTTTTTACACAAGAGTGACTGGATTAAACTATCAAGGTTTTGTTTTCCTCCCCCATCGGTATGGTTTTTTGGATTGCTATACACTGACTGAGCAAATGTCATGGGATAGCGGAGCACTGATGTGCAGGTGTGTTGTCTGCGCACCACACGCCCCGTGTGCCAGCGGCAGTTGTATAGGAGACCTTGTGAGCAGTGGCTGTGCATCTGACAGGTGTAACATGGAACGTCGTCGTGAGCTGACACCGTTCGAACGGGGTATGGTGGTCGGTGCCCGACGGATGGGAAGTGCGATTTCGGAAGTGGTGCGAGAATTCAGCTTCACACGATCAACCGTGTCCAGGGTGTATCGTGAATGGTTGAATACGGCTGTCACCGTCCACAACAGACGAACGACCGGCCGTCCAGCCACCATCGATGACCGTGACCGGCGACATCTGAGACGGATTGTAAATAGTGACCGACGGGCAACCGTGCAACAAATCACGACTCAATTCAACACAGACCATCCTAGACACGTCTCCCAGTGGACAATTCGTAGGAACATGGGTTCTATGGGGTATGGGAGCCGGCGCAGCACAAGGGTGCCACTGTTAACCCAACGTCATCGGGCACAAAGACGAGCATTTGTCGCCAGTCACCATGGATGGACACCGGAACAATGGCGTAACGTGATATGGTCGGACGAATCACGATTTCAACTGCACCATGCCGATGGGAGGCACCGTGTATGGCGCAGACCACATGAAGCAATGGGTCCCGCCTGCCTCGAAGGTGTGGTCCTGGGCGCTGGTGTCTGTTATGGTCTGGGGTGCATTTTCCTGATATGGAATGGGCCCGCTAGTTGTTCTGGAAGAGACTTTGAATGGTACGCGGTATGTTGAGCTGCTCGGAGACCATCTCCACCCATTTTTGGCCTTCCAGCGCCCAGACGGTTCTGAGGTGTTTCATGATGATAACGCGCAGCCACATCGCTCCCATGTCGCCCGGGAATGGTTCCAGGAACATGCAGCGGAGGTTCAACGACTGCCATGGCCACCCAGGAGCCCCGATATGAACCCTATGGAGCATATCTGGGATGTCCTGGAACGCAGGCTCCGTGCCATGAATTCTGCACCCAAGAAGGGACCAGCATTGGCGGCCGCTCTGCAAACGATTTGGTGTCAGCTGCGTCCAGAGGACTACCAGGGACTTGTCGACTCACTTCCACGGCGTCTCACTGCAGTTCCCAGGGCCAGAGGAAGCCCCGCACGCTATTAGGTGACTATCCCGTGACATTCGCTAAGTCAGTGTATATGCTGAACTTAGATGGAATCACGTGAGTTTTGGTCTGCTTCCAGATATTTCCCCAGTTTCTTTAGGGAAAACCTCCATGATCGGAGGTGTGACAAGATAACGTATGAAAATACGACTGAAGACTATTTTTGTGGGTGGAATCCACTGCTGGTTCGTATGAAAGTAGAAGTATGCAGTAATCCTCCAAAGCTTTACTTCAAGCTGAAAATTACAGGCCAGTCAGATTGACATGAATTGCAGGTAAGCTTTTTTAAGGCATTCTTTCTGATTATATTAGATATTTTTGCGAAATTAAAAAAATGGTTCAAAAGAAGTCAGTTCGGTTTTCGGGTAGGTTCATCTACTGAAGTTCAACTTGTAGGATTCCAGCAAGATATAGCAGATATTCTGGATTCAGGAGGTCAAATGGACTGTATCGCAATTGACCTATCTAAGGTATTTTATACGGTAGATCATGGGAGACTACTGGCAAAACTGCGTGCAATTGGACTAGAAAAAAGAGTGACTGAATGGGTAGCTATATTTCTAGAAAATAGAACTCAGATAATTTGAGTAGGCGAAACTTTATCTGACCCTGTAATAATTACGAGGGGGATCAATCAATACTGATCTGAATTTACGGCAGTCACCCAGGTGGCAGATTCCCTATCTGTTGCTTTCCTAGCCTTTTCCGAAATGATTTCAAAGACATTGGAAATTTATTGAACATCTCCCTTGGTAAGTTATTCCAATCCCTAACTCCCCTTCCTATAAATGAATATTTGCCCCAGTTTGTCCTCTTGAATTCCAACTTTATCTTCATATTGTGATCTTTCCTACTTTTATAGACGCCATTCAAACCTATTCGTCTACTAATGTCATTCCACGCCATCTCTCCGCTGACAGCTCGGAACATACCACTTAGTCGAGCAGCTCTTCTTCTTTCTCTCAGTTCTTCCCAACCCAAACATTGCAACATTTTGGCAACGCTACTCCTTTGTTGGAAATCACCCAGAACAAATCGAGCTGCTTTTCTTTGGATTTTTTCCAGTTCTTGAATCAGGTAATCCTGGTGAGGGTCCCATACACAGGAACCATACTCTAGTTGGGGTCTTACCAGAGACTTATATGCACTCTCCTTTACATCCTTACTACAACCCCTAAACACCCTCATAACCATGTGCAGAAATCGGTACCCTTTATTTACAATCCCATTTATGTGATTACCCCAGTGAAGATCTTTCCTTATATTAACACCTAGATACTTACAATGATCCCCAAAAGGAACTTTCACCCCATCAACGCAGTAATTAAAACAGAGAGGACTTTTCCTATTTGTGAAACTCGCAACCTGACTTTTAGCCCCGTTTATCAACATACCATTGCCTGCTGTCCATCACACAATATTTTCGAGGTCAAGTTGCAGTTGCTCACAATCTTGTAACTTATTTATCACTCTATAGAGAATAACATCATCCGCAAAAAGCCTTACCTCTGATTCCACTCCTTTACTCATATCATTTATATATATAAGAAAACATAAAGGTCCGATAACACTGCCCTGAGGAACTCTCAAAGCAGTATTATTGGACCGTTATGTTTTCTTATTATATGTATCAATGATATGAGTAAAGAAATTGAATCAGAGATAAGGCTTTCTGCAGATGATGTCATTCTGTGTAGAGTAATAAAAAGGTTACAAGATTTCGAGCAACTACAAAATGACCTCGATAATGTTGTGAGATGGACAGTAGGCAATGGTGTGATGATAAGCGGGGTCAAAAGTCATGTTGTGGGTTTTGTGATTAAGAAAAGTCGTCCTCTCAGTTTTAATTACTGCTTTCATACGGTGATAGTTCATTTTGGGTATCATTGCAAGTATTTAGGTGTTAATCTAAGGAAAGATCTCCATTGGGATAATCACATAAATATGATTGTAAATAAAGGACACAGATAACTGCACATGGTTATGAGGGTATTGAGGAGTAGTAGTAAGGATGTAAAGGAGAGGGCATATACGTCTCTGGTAAGACCCCAAACAGGGTATGGTTCCAGTGTATTGGAACCTCACCGGGATTACGTGATTCAAGAACTGGATCAAATCCAAAGAAAAGCAGCCAGATTTGTTCTGGGTGATTTCCGACAAAGGAGTTACGTTACAAAAATGTTGAAATGTTTGGGCTGGGAAGGCTTGGGAGAAAGAAGACGATCTGCTCGACTAAGTGGCATATTCCGAGCTGTCAGTGGAGAGATGGCATGGAATGACATCGGTAGACGAATAAATTTGAGTGGTTTCTTTGAAAGTAGGAAAGATCACAATATGAAAATAAAGCTGGAATTCATTAGGACAAATTGGGGCAAATGTTCGTTCATCGGAATGGGAATTAGGGATTAGAATAACTTACGAAGGGTGATGTTCAATAAATTTCCAATTTCTTTGCAATCATTTAAGAAAAGGCTAGGAAAACGACAGATATGGAATCTGCCACCTGGGCAACTGCCCTAAATGCAGATCAGTAGTGATTGATTCCACCGAATGATTTCGAGTCTGAGTTGACATCCATAATTATACATCATTTATATCTCTTTACCATTAGAATTGAACTCAGATGTAGTGCTTATCACTTAGCGGAGTGGCCTCTTTGGTCAACTGATCTTCTAACCTGATATCTTGATGTGCTATAGATGTACCTTCGCCATAGATAATAACTCACTTCAAGTTCCATACTCTTCGCATGTTTCTCTGAGCTGGGAAGGACGTGAGCTGTGTAGCACAATTTAGATGAAGCGAAAAGGATCGTAGATAAGGGACATCCCTGACACACTGAATTTCTTATTGGAATGCGTTTGGTGAAATGGACATTTAGGAGATTCTAGAATGAGTTAGAGTGATATTATATTTTGACCTTGGAATTATTATTATTAAAATTATAAATATTATTCTCGAGAATCGTAAATAAATAACCATAGTGAACTCTGTCAATGACCCTATCAAAGTCAAGATTAAATATTGCAGGAATTCTTAACCCTTGTAGCAACACGTTGATTTACATACACCAAATCAGTTGTGTACAACGAAAGATCCAGATCAAATTATCTCTGACAGGACGAAGCTAATACACTAGCGGAAATGAAAAGTGTTAACCAATGAACACTTTGACTGAATGCCAAAAACTGATACTCCAGTATTCCCATGTCTATGATATATGTTGATTCAAATTTCACTGCCATACGACCTAATTGTTAGTACAGGAAAACACCATTTCGAAAGATGGAAGCTGGTGTGAGTACGTGATGGCTGTTGTGTGTGTCTAACATTACTGTCTCTCTTCAGGTATAAATCACAACACAGCATGCCTAGAGGACGTGCATGCGTAGCTTATCACCTTCTTTCGGACTTTGTAAACGTTCGAATCATTAGCATGAGCATGTGATGAAAATCTCCTCAATGTTTGATAAATATTGAGTATCATACCGACAGATTGCGCAGACAGTAGGCTGTAGTGCAATCACTGCAGACTGAGTTTTGAAGAGATGGACCTAGAACAACAGTTAGCATGAAGAGCAGGCACGGATCATTCCAGAATTAATGCACCACGAGAAGATCGTCGGATTCGTCGGCTGGCTCTGTTGAACAGACGGATGACAATAGCTGAAATCCGGGCAGAGGTTACAGGCAGAGTGCCACCACGAATTGTCGGGAACAGATTACTGGAATCTTTGTTGAGATCTCGAGTTGTTATGCGTAGTTTATCACTACCACGGAACCACAGACAATGGAGACTTGAAGTGTGTAGAATCAGCGTCAACTGGGAAATTGAGTGGCATTCTATGGTGTTGACCGATGACTCTCGCTTCTGTTTGTGGCGGTCCGATCGACGTAAGCATATCCATAGACGACCTGGTAAAATGTCTAAGGAAGCAGTGACTATCAAGGCGCATACCTCTGTAACTCCTGGAATCATGCTGTGGGGAGCAATTGGATATGA
Source organism: Anabrus simplex (assembly GCF_040414725.1). NCBI lineage: Eukaryota > Metazoa > Arthropoda > Insecta > Orthoptera > Tettigoniidae > Anabrus > Anabrus simplex. The sequence continues at coordinate 494,971,628 of NC_090266.1, forward strand.
ATATAGGACGTATTTGGTACTGGTTGAAGGCAGACTAAATGCTCGCCAATATGTGGCAAGAATGGTAAACCTTGTTGTTATATCCTTCATGACGAGGGTACCAAATGCCATATTCCATCAGGATAATGCAATAGCCCACACTGCAGTTCACACCGGAAACTCTTTGAGAAAGGTACGGATCCTCGACTGGTCCGCCCGGTCCCCTGAATTTTCACCCGTAGAGCATATCTGGAATATGATGGGAAGCGGTTTAAGGCCGTAACAGCTTCCAGCCAGCGATTTTCATGAACTGACACAGCTTGTTTTTCAGGTATGTCAAGAAATCCCACAACATGACATTCAGAGGCTGTTTGCTTCCAAGCCACGCCGAATACAAGAGTGTGTTCGTGCCCGTGGATGTCATGCCTCATACATGATGATAATAATAATAATAATAATAATAATAATAATAATAATAATAATAATAATAATAATAATAATGATTGACAGTTCTGAATAGACTGGAAGTTGAATCATTTAATACATTTTGTGTGATGAAAATCTCCACAATATTTGATAAATATTGGAGTAGTACTTCATGGTGTAACACTTTCCGTTTCCGCCAGTGTACCTATGTGTGCGGTGCACCAAACGTCGAAAATATTTAAAAAATCACATCGTTGCCCGCAGTTTGTAGTTTTGGGCGTAACTATTGAAGTACCTAGCGACTAAATTTAGAATAATAAAATCGAAGTTTCATAATGAGAAAACGTTTGGAATCAATCAATCAGTCAATACTGATCTGCATTTAGGGCAGTCGCCCAGGTGGCAGATTCCCTACCTGTTGCTTTCCTGGCCTTTTTTTAAACGATTTCAAAGAAATTGGAAATTTATTGAACATCTTGGTGAATTATTCCAATCGCTAACTCCCCTTCCTATAAATGAGGAATGAATGGGTAATAACAAATTCGGAGGACTAAATATACTATATCCCCTTCCATCTCAAGCAGAGTAAAGCTTTTCCTTACAGTTTCAAGGCCTTTATCTTTTATTCCGAAACAAGGCACTCGATGTTTCGTTCAGTATTTGTCGTTGTAGAGTTTAAAAATTCATAAAGGTATCATGTTCGCAAGAGAATAAGTGAGATCTTAAGTGACAACAATTTATTGATGTGCTAGTCGAAGTGAAGGCTGCTTTCCTCCTGTTAATTAAGGACCAAGAGAAGCAAATCAGTTGCATATCCTACGAAAGTATGACATGGACCAGGGGCGTTAACTTCACCACAACGATGTTGCAAGTATTTCACAACTGAACATGCTTCATTTATCTTTGAAAACATGAAAATCCACAGCCTGTTTCCAGTCATTCGACCGGGTCAGGAATGGAATGAATGAAGCCCCCATCTAGAGGCGAGGATAGGAATTGTGCCGGCTGTCGAAGGCTGACGCACTCCTCTGGGGCAATGATTAATGAATAACAGATTAAATGAAATGATATTGGAGAGTGTTGTTGGACTGAAATATGACAGGGAAAACCGGAGCACCCGGAGAAAAATTTGTCCCGCCTCCGCTTTGTCCAGCGCAAGTCGCACATGGAGTGACCGTGATTTGAACCACAGTATATAGTAGTGAGAGGCCGGCGCACTGCCGCCTGAGCCACGGAGACTATTCTTTAAATAGATACATAGATAAATGTCTTTATTAGCGTACGTAAGGCCAATAGGCCTTCTCTTACACTAAACCAATTATTGTATATTAGAATCGTGATTAATGCTATCAAAATTAATAATAAATTAAGCAAACTTACTCTAATACAATCAAGATATATTATAACTGAAATAAAATTCCACACCTCAGGCATGTTTAATTACACAACTGTAAAATTATTAATAATAATAATAATAATAACTAGTAGCCTAATAATATCGTAATAACATGACCAATGAGAGACTAGAACTGCACATTTCACTCACATCCTGCTGTACCTCTCCACGCTCTTTTAAATGACACTGGGGTTGATATTCCTCTGACGTCATCTGGTAAACGGTTCCAGTCCCGTGCGGCAGACACAGAAAATGAGTTATGTGCGGCAGTTCGATGGCGAAGAATGACAAGCAGGTTTGATGTTTGGGTCCTTGTATCTCTGTTATGAACATTCGAAAAGTAATGGAAACGCCAAAAATGGTAAGAAAGGGAAGATGTAGTAAGAACTCGGTGGCGGAGAGACAGAGTACGATGGTTCTGACGAACACATGGTCATATTTCCTTAAATTGCATGCATATTCCACACATGAATTTTGAGCGCGCTTCAGCCTTAGGGACAGTTCTGACCTAACAGTATTAAAAACAATGACCAATGTCCAACGTACATTCAAGTTTTTCAATGTCCTGTCCTTGTTATGGGTTATAATCCACAGCATGCTGGAAAGCCTTGATGTCACCTTCACCCAGCTACCTGGCATAGCATACACCTAGCTTCTCCTCAGAACGATTGAACACATTGCCTACAGAATATTCCTCCACTCTATCCGTCAAACGTATTCTCTGACCATTGTTCACATTAGGACACATGATACGGATGATCCCCGTGAGGAACACAAATGGCGGAATTTAGTAGAAGTAGAAGAAATGTCAGAGACTAAATCCTTGGAAGGGCTGAAAACTCTAAAAGTACAACATAATAGGGCATCCATAACAATACCAGAGGTAATGATACCAACTGGGAACAGCCAGACGAATTTAGAAAAGAAGTCCACAAGCGAAAACGTTCCAATATTACCTAATTTGACATTACAAATTGGCGGTAAAAATCTACGAAGAGCCTTTCACTTGAATAAATCGCCACATCAGCACAATGCAACCCTACTTGAGTGTTTTCAGCTGGCTTGCTCCTCTGACAGACATACAATTGCGTACATATTTTAACACTTCATCCTTCAGGTGGGTCCAGAAGGAATGCCGATACCCTTACAACGAGTTTCGCATTCCCCTAAATGAGCACCCAGGTACGAATAGTGGAAATAATCATGGGTCTCAAATCAATAAGAATAAAAATTTTGTTTGTTCTTTTCCGAGCGTTTCGATTCACCAATAACCGTCGTCTAACTTTCCAAATTGTCAGTGAAAGAACAGGGATAGTTTTGAGGAATGCTAAGAGACTCTTTAGAGTATTTGAAATCATTTCTTCCGGTTTGTCGAGAGACGAATCCACCCCGTCGAACATCCTGGACAGACAACCCGTAACAACGTTGTCCTTCCCTCACACATGCACAATGGTAAACATTTAAGTTGAATGTCCCTATATTCACCAAGCAGACCTACCTATTTTCATATTCGCAGACACCCACGACAAAGCAACGTTGTCAGTGTGAACATTAAAAAAGACGATGTACTAGGTACAAATGAAATTTTTCTACTCCGAAAACCACTGAACATTCCTTTTCATACATCGAGTTGCTCAGATCCGCCCCGTAGAGCAATTTACTGACACATGCGATAGGAGCCAACTTCTCGTTATCCATCCGCTGGTTCAACACGGCCGATATAGCGATGTCACTGGCATCACAGTGTACATAGAACGAGCTCTTTGCAGGGTCATGATAAAGGGCGTGTTTAATCTGATTGTAAACACGGACTTGGGATTCACCCGAGATGAAAGTCAGAGTTCATTCTCTTCAATTGCTTCATAGAGGCCGAAATATTCGAAATGTTTTTGTTTAAGGGACTGTAAAACCGAACCATCCCGAGGAAACTCCTCACTCCTTGGGCCTTCTTAGGTCAAGGAAACTCCCTGATACATTTTACTCCGCCAGGACTCACAATAATGACGGAATCTGAAATGAGGTGGCAACGAAAGGACACACGCCAGAGCACAAGGAGACATTGTCAGAGTTTACCGTAAAACCGTGCCTACGCGGACTACTGAGAACTTCACGCAAGTGGTTGATACGTTCATAAAATAAGGCGGAGTATACAACCAGGTCATCAAAGTAACTGTTACCCAAGAGAATTTCAAATTCACGAAGGTTAAATAAGAATGTGGCTGAGGGCCTGTCATCTAATGGTAACTTTACTGAAATCAAAGAGGCCGAAAGGTGTGGCGAAAGTAATATAAGATCTACATTTAGGATGTAAATGTACCTAGTAGTGTTGGGAATTTAGATCCAAACTGGTGAGGAAATCCGCACCTTTGAAGTGCTAGAAGGCTCTATCGATGGTAGGCAACGGACAACCACGGAGTACAACTATTTCTTTCAGTTTCTTTTAATTAAAAATCAACCTGTATCTGCTTTCGTTTTAGGAGTGAGCAATGCTGTACTGCTGTAAGAGGACTTTGACGGGTTCACCGTTCTCATTTTCAGGTAACCATTCATGCACACTTTCATAATAGAATCTAGGCGGAGAAGGGGAGCGTCTGACCAGGACGTCACCTTCTATTATAATTTCATAGAAATAAATCTTGGCGCAACCTAATTCAGGAGTCAGAACATCGGACATGTTCTCTAATAGACCGATTAATATCATATTCTGTGTTTCCGTTAAATCACAAGAAGCAATGGGTAAATTAGAATTCAGAACTGTGCTAAAGTAGGCTTTCCGGAAATCTACCTCAAATACGTAACTTTTAACAGACCTAAATCGAAAGGCAACGTTGCGAGAGATAAAGCCCTGTCGAATCCATAAAATCGGAGCCTAAGATCATGGGAACTGACAAACTCGAGACCAGGTAGGATTTGCATATGAAATTTCGATATGAAATCGCACTCAAGCAACAGGAGTAATGTGTTCATCATCTACACCTACAAAATTATACATGTCATATTCTACATGAAGATAATTAAATGTCATCTAAAAGAGTCATATTTCAGAACGAGGAGGCTGCACCGGTATAGAATATTGCACACAGATTCCACGAACTACTTGTGACATTGACCCATGGAAACGATGGAGGCAGATCCTAACGAGAAGGATCAAACTCTTGAATTACCGTCCCAACGGAATAATAATTTATGTTCCTTACATCTTCTGTACTCGAAGTGGAGATTTGAGGAACTTTTCCTTCCCGTTAGCCTGCCTACTTTGGGGTAGTGATTTCGAACCTCTTCTGCCACCCTATGCAAACCATGCACAAGACGTGTAACATAGATCATTTTGGAGTAAGGTAGTCAGTCGCTTTCCTGCCTTGGTCATGTTCGGGGCGGTATCAGTCACAAACAGTAGAATGTCTTGCATCGTTACATCATCTGCCGAGAGTATCTTCATAGCACGATCTGTAAAAGCGGAATGACTTACTTCCTCTAGAACTTTCACATGCTAGAGGAAACAGTTGACCGGGCAGGTCCGCTTTCATTACACCAAAAAGGCGTTAGCTATGCATCTTCCATTTACATCGTTTGTTTCTGCCACCGAAACCCATATATTATTAATAAGAAATTTAGATCTTATCTTCTTTAACACACCTTCATTGAAAGAAGCAAGAAACTTTATGTCCATGTATTGATTCATTAGGAAATGTGCGACGGAATCACTTCTCTAAAAAGTCTCTGAAACTGACAAAATTGGCTTTTTAAAAGGAATATCAGAAGTAACTCTCACCATGTAGACATATTTACAAGCTTTCGAAGTGTTACCTAACGAGTCCGTATTTGAAAAATCTCCCACGGAAAGAAGAGGCTACCTGTTCTCCGCGAAGGATAGTATAGTCAATCATTTTGATGCGTAACGGTATCAAATTGTTGTTGCACAACAGAACACTTTTGCGCTGATACTTTAACTGCAGATTCTGGATTCAACTCAACACCACCGATAACTAAAATAGCCGCTATAACCACTGCCATGAATATATGACCCAGGGAAGATCAATTAACTATTTAGTATTTTAAAATATACGCCGAAGAAGGAAATAAGTGAACAGAATAGTACTGATGACGAAAAGAAAGCGAAGGCATGCAAAAGACACCGTATCTGTGCAAATAGTGGTGTTGAGTTCCATAGCCCTGAATTTCAATCAGAATACAGAAGAATGGATTATGACATTGGAAACGAGGAAATATTTTTATAAGACGATGCTGTGAATAATACTTAACGGAAGTGATGATAATTACAATGATAAATACATGAGGTCCTCTATTTGTTAACTTTCTTTTAGGATGCTGATGTAGAATAATTTTGGCTCGAACATGTTTCTTATACGCGTCACTTAATATATACCGGCACACCTCCTTCATATTTATGCACTCACTGATTCTAATCATCGTCACCAGGCATGGAATATTAGTATTTAGCCAATGCACACCAAAACCTCCCATATAGAAGCAAATCTCAATATTTACAGTATGTGCAAATTTAATTTATTTTCATTCACAAATAACATAAATTAGGTCAATATGAACAGCAGTTTTTCTTGTTTCTGCTATTTAAGACTGAGGAGAAAAATAGTAGCATCCAAAATGCTAATTCTTCTTCTTCTCTTCCTCCTTCTCCTGCAGCTCTTTCTTTCTCTGCATCATCTGAATACTGCATCTTAATTAAAAATCAGTAACAGTTGAATTACGTCGGATACAGTACCATATTTATGTATGTGTTTAAAATATTGGGAGCATTCTTATTGTCGAATGGTTTCAGGTGCAGTTAAAATGAATTTTAAATTATGAGCAACTATTGAAATATACCAAAATATTTTCTAACTAGAAAATTTGAAGAGTCATTTTGCTATATGTGTAATGGAGTAGACACTCCCATCCGAAGATTTAGTGAGCCGAGGTTTCATTGGTGAGATGAAGTGGAAATTCCCACTCAGACGCTCTTAAACTCTGAGCTACGTGCGGGAACTCTTGCACCTATAGATTAGAAGGAAAAATGTTCGACGACAGGACAAATTTCAAATCTATGTACAGAGAAATATTTGGCTTAAAACTACTGATTTAAATTTGTTTTAAGAATTTGCATGAGCTCAATTGCTACTGTATTTTTTCTTTGTTACTGTGTACAATAAACTAAATGCTGAAGTTTGTGTGAAGGATCAGCTGCACTAGAAATAATGTACTAATGCATCCTAATCACTTATAATTCACAGAATTACATGGGTTAGTTTACCAGAGTTCATTTTAGTGCCGCTCTTTGAAAGAAATAACTTGTCATGTGCTACTTTGCGGCTCGTACTACAACAGATGATGCAGGGGTCATTTTGGATAGCCACAATATGGCGCAGTTGGTTAAAAGAAAACTGCATTTGGTGGCATTATCCACCGCATAACTGAGGAAGACTCATTCACTTACTGATGAATGATTTCCTTGAGAGGAGAATATAAATTTGATGAGGGAGCTGGCTAAATAACCGCTCGTTGTACTCAGTGCCATGCATTCAACAGGTTTCAAGAAGAACAATATATCACGTGGTGTGCGGGGTAATTTTGCTTATGACTTTTAATAGAAGGTCACGCTATATTTCATGATGAGAATATTAATGAGCTTTTGTGTTTTCGTGCTCCAACGCTCAGTAAACTTCATTCCAAGGTGTAACTAGACATTACATGCTTAGGCCAATTTCCCCCTGCTTTACCGACGATCAATAAATGTACACGCATAACAAGTGAATTCCCAATACTAGGCTTAACTGTCTGTCTCAATGAGCGGTTTTGAAATCGTATGAGAACACAGCATATATTTCCTAGTAACAAAACATAGAAAGTGTGTTTGGGTCATACGTCCATAGAATGGTTTGATGCATTTCTCCATGTCATTCCTACTAACAGAGCTACATGCCCTCAGGAGTTACGGTTGTAGTTTCTCGTTGTTTTCAGCTATGTAGCAGTCTAAACATATTAAGTATTATTATAAGTCCATACCGGTCAATCATCTAGAATCATCCGAAAGGCCACTACCCCACTTTCGATTAACCATTCGCTAGTCTGGATTCTCGACGGATACCCATGCGATACAGTTGCATTTACTGCTCCTCTACCCGTTTCAATGGGACCCACATGCCTCCCCGCCCCTGCACGGTCTTATGTGGTTCACAGGGGAGGAGAATTTCAGAAGCTAGTAACATCAACTTACGTGTAGTTCTTAAGGGGATTTGGAATGTCGTTTCCCATCAATGTTCATTGTCAAATTTATGTCCCTGAAACTTTTGTACGTACAACTTTTAAATTAAGTAGTAGAGTATCTTCTGATCGTCTTTAAGTTCACTATACCGGAAATAAGTGATTCTTCAGAACTGAAAAAGATCAACCTACGATTTCTGTTTACTTATAGCCATTTGTTTATTAATCTGCCTGAAATTATAGACGGGTAGAAGGATCTTTTAAACTAAAGCAAGATAAAATAAAGAGGTTATGGACTTCTTTCTGAGGTAGGGCCTAATGAAAATCGCTCTGACTGGACTCTAAAATGGCGAATATAAACAAAATAGGTATACACATTAGGGTATGTTTTAACAGAGATATTTGTGAATATTATAACAAAGACATTGTATAAAACGTGTTATTTATTAAACTTTCGCTTCATGACTTCTCAATTCAGTATGTTTTAGAACTCAAATGGATATTAATATCACGTAATAAGGGTATAAAGGAGTTAATATTTTAATTCTGATAGGCTCTCATAGAAATATTGATAGTTTTACGAGGTTATCAAAAATGTATTTATTGTGAGCCGCAAAACCTACCCTAATACGAGCCGACTTCTTTCCACTAGTTGAAATAATAATTTACTGAATAGAAGTCATTGTTTATTGTTATCCAAATTCATGTTCATTCTCACGTTACTGTTCCCGCCCCAAATTCTGCAAGTACACATTCTTACATAATATGTTAATTCATTTTCAGACTTTAAATTCAAAATGAAATGTTTCATTGCTTAGGACATTAATTGATATTACATCAGTAGAGGATCAAACCATTAGGCCTACTTCAAGAACGAACGTTCATTTTGGGACTTTTGGTGCCTCGGTGAATTAAGAAAAATAAACTGTTTCCTGGTTATTTCAGTTACTGTGGTTCACATATGGGTGGGGAAGAAGTGGTACGGCCAAAGAACTGGATGAATCAATGACCACGTAAGGGAAAACTCTCATCTATTTTCTATCCTACTCTCGTTTTCTCTTTTCATTTATTTTCTTTTAAAGCAATATTTAGCAATAGTGATCGATCACACTTAAAACAATTGGTAATATTAAATAACTTTGCAACAAGACGACAGCTCTAGGAGTTTCTTTGATAGCGGGGGAGAATTGAGCTCCAAAATTCCAAGGCTTGCGAGTCTCCACATACTATGCAAAACTCTACCCGAACACTAGTTGCCCTTTTATTTTCAATGGGATGTACATTAATTAAGGCCACGGCTGCCTCCTTGCCACTCCTAGGCCTTTCCTGTCCCATCGTTGCCATAAGACCTATCTGTGACGGCGCGACGTAAAGCAAAACAATATATATATTTTTTCAAGTGAAGCTAGCGAAAATACAAATAGGAACGGAATACTCAACTCGTTAGGAGCTAAGCTCACGCTACACACTGTAGGCAAAGGGCACGTTAAATTCCAAAAGATTAAAGGAAAATTTTAAAAATAGGCCGATACAAGAAAGAGGGAGGGGATGCTGAAAAGGACTAAGCGATCCTATAGCACAGCATTCGAATGAAACTTAATTGGGATGGTCTAATTTCTAAAGACACTTCCAAGCAGAAATTATATTTAATTAATTCGTGCAACATTTTGTTCGAATATTTTAAACGAAACCAAAAGTCGTTATGTATACAATGAACGATAACTTCCTGCCCAGTTCGTGGTCGTCCGTGGATTGGAGAGAAGTGTATGCATTCGAACATTTATTCATTCATTTCAAAAATTCCATTTATTTGTTGTTGTAAACACCTTGGTTATTTATTCCATGTATGTAATACGAGCAAGAAGGTTGACTGTGACGTCCGTACAGTACTTGCAGTCGCATAGTAATAAGTTTGATATAAATATAAGCTAGTGCTAGTAACAGAGGTAAGAAATGGTATTTCTTTTGCCAGGGAAATTCTTTAAAACGTTATACAATATTTGAAAGACTTAATTATAGCTTCTCCGTCATTCTGAGTTTATAAGAATATTATAATATACGAACCTCGTCGTAAATACCTTTAAACATCCTTTCTATAAAGTATAGAGCATCGTAAAACGAATGTTCGAGAACAATATTTCACGTTTTATACACGCGCTCTACAATTTCAGGAATTCTCCCAAATGGCACTTAATATTTTATTAATCAGTCTCTCCATTCCACCAGCGAGTAATTAATTTGCATTTGAGGCATATATATCTGATCAAAATCCAACTCCGGATTAGACCATAAATAACGTGTAAACTAAATTGGTGAAACCAATTACACATAACATAATTTCCTTCACTCCGAAGGTAAAGAAATTTATTGTCACAGGAAGCGTTACACAACTATAATTTCTCCAGCTTGTAACCTTTCCAGCCACAGCGAGCCCATGGCAGAGCTTGCCTTGCAATACAGCCCCTGGCTTTGTTCTGGCCTCATTAAAGACCATTCTTCCTCCCATTTAGCTCCAGTCCGGATGGGTAGCTCTAGAGAGCTCATCTATCGCAATGCAGACATACTGAATTCATTGGCACTGCAACACCTGCTGTGCCGCCTTCTGCATTTGTCCACTGGACAGTCCCCATCTCTCTTTATGCACTTTCTATGTTACAGCCATAATTGCTTGCAAAATGGGTCAGTGTAACAGATGAATTATCGTGCTAAAGTTCCAAAGTCAAAATAAAAAATCGAGAAATTCAAAGTTAACTGATTCGATCTTGTGTGAGGTGAAACTTCATGGCCGCTTTGCACCTAACAGTAATTCAATAAATGAGAGAAATACGAGTATAAATCTTCTCGTGTGTTGATCATCCCATCTCGAATTACGTCCCCCGAAATTAATCAATTCGAGTATGTGTTTCATTTAACACTTCTCTTTCTATTCACAGTGGATTACTGCACTGCTGTCAAAATAAGAAAAATATTCCAAGTCTATTTTCCTTCAGTTTTTAACTAACATGCTACTCACTTCGATTCACATTCCGGTCATTATTTCATGCTGCAAAGAACGTTAAGACATGAATATAGTCAGTCAACCTTACTTATATCGACCTCGACATGAAATCAAGTTATCAAATACTGCATTGTTACAAGTAAATTATATCCATATGCTGTAGCGCTGTGCACTGTAGTCATCAATGGGAATCTGATTTATGTGATCGCCACGTATCCTCGATACCAGCGAAGAAGGGTCATACTTCTCGTTCATACAAAGTGACTCCAAGTATTCGTGGGGGGATGTTCATTTGGGAATATTATTTACTCGCACACGAAGACCAAAGGGAAACAACGTTATTTGCCCATTTTATTGGTTTTAAAGGAGAGGATTTTGAAATAAAATAAAAGCTGTAATTTCGTCTTCATTAATTTTAATGCATTCTCGTTTTCCCCCTTCAACTATTTTTACACCACAATTGTTCTATATTGGTATACAAACATTATATTCTGCTGGACGGCTCTTTGGCTGAATGTTCAGCAGAGCGGTCTTAGTTTAATAGGGCCCAAATTTCGATTCCCGACCGGGTCAGGGATTATAACCAAGTTTGGTTACTTTTTCTAGCTCGGGGGTTGGATATTTGTGATCTTATTAATATTCATCTTCGTTTAGACACTACGTATCACACTAGCAACCACCAAAGAAATATTCAACTGTGAATAAATCCTTCCATGTAGAGTTGGTGTCAGAAAGGCCGTCCGCTGCAGAGGTTGGCTTAATCTCTATATGTGTCTAACCCATACAGCCTAACTGAGGGCAGGTCAGGAAAGAAGAAGAAGAGGGCGGAAAAGCATTGTATTCCGTTATGTTAATTGCTTAGCAGGGGAAAAAGAGTTCTTCCCTCAACAATTGTGCTGCGTTCTTCCACAAATATAATAAGCAATCGTTAAAAACGTATTATATTACATAAATGTCACTGTTAAATAAGAATTATTACTTGTTCCAACTATATAATAATGTTTTGAAACCTAAATCCAGGGCTGAATGGCTCAGGTGGTTAAGGCGCTTGACTTTTGACCCCAACTTGGCAGGCTCGATCCTGTCTCAGTCCGATGGTTTCTGAAGGTGCTCAAATACGTCAGTCTCGTGTCGGCAGATTTACTGGCACTTGAAAGAACTCGTACGGGTCTAAATTCCGGCACCTCGATGTCTCCGAAAATAGTAAAAGTAGTTAGTGGGGTGTAAAGCCAATAACATTATTATTAAACCTAATTATTTAGAATTCAAGATTGTTGGAGAATTGATTGTCTCCTCTCCACAAAACTGATTTTTAACTTGAAGGTTTCGATTATTATCCAGTGAAATTTTCAGATTTCCTGGAAAACAGTTACACTTAGAACACGCAATTGCGTAAAAACACACTTGTGAAACAATTAATTTAAGATTTTAAAATATTACATTAATAGGCCATAAATGCAAAACTTACCAGCGTAAGCTCTGTAAAGGAAGATGAATTCAGATGATGATCCACAAAGATCATGTAGGCTATCAGTTAGACTTCTCGGACTGATAAACACAGATGTGACCCATGTACCACTGAATGTTTCCCGGTGTTAGATGAAACATGAATGCTCTTTAATCACTCAGGGTTCATTGATTAGTGGTTTCAAGAACGGAAATTTCTTCAGATATTGCAACTGAAGGAAAGAGGATCATTCCCTGATCATTCTATGGTCTACTGCTGCAATCATAAATGGATGATGTTATTACAGTCATCGGATAACTCATTAGAAAAGTTTGTTCTGAACAAACCAATGCTCTTGTTACATTCCATAAATGAACGTCCTCTAATGAGAAATGTTATGTGAACTGAATCACCAATCTTAATGCCATGCACAAGGTATGAACGTATTTGGACACTGTGAAGTTCTTGTTCTAACCCTCAGAAGAGTCACAAAATACTGCTAGTGTTTCGACATGGAATCCAGAATTTCTGTTACATAGTGATATATGAAGGAAACAACGCTTCTTTTATCACTTATCCAGACATCTTCCGTAGAAGTGAAAGAAATATGATTCACCATCTGATAACGTGTAAGCTGTAAAAGGACAACCGACGCTTGTAGTAAACATAATTTGTACCGATAGTAGATCAGATTCCTTTGATAAGTAAATCATATAGCTTCAAATTCTACTAATTTACTACTGTTCATTCTGGTAATTTCTTCCTTGAATAAAAGGAGCCAGCTGTACTTTATTTACTGTAGAACGTTTTCGAATTTTCTGTAAAATATTCGTATCTACTTTGTCGCCATCACGTGAGCCACCAGGTAACTGTGCCTTCAGAATCATTTGAGCCTCAAAGTTATCTGAGGTTGAAAAGGTACCACATCGAAGGTAGTGAAATGAAATTTCGAATTTAATATTGAAGAAATTTCTGTACGTTTCACATGGGACGGGGAGATTAAAATACTTTTCCATGTACATTTCGTATGTTCTCTTAAAGACAGTTCTGGTGGAATATACTTTCTCCTGGATTTATTTTTACTATAATAGCTTGAATATCCTTTAAAAGTATTAATATAATAGTTTATAGTATAGCACTGGATTTCATATCATTTAATTTATGATGGTGGTGTCTATGCTGTCCTCTCATATAGTTAGGTGATATCCCAGTTAATTTTATGGATTTCTGTACGGTCATCAAATGCAGCCGTGTAATGCTATGGAAACACAAAACAGAATGTCTGCGTAAAGCAGTTCAATTATTTCATGTTCTTAACTCTTACTCGGTAGTTGAAACTCTAGTAACGAAATTGCGCTTTACTTTACTTTACTTGATCTGCATATGACTGGAGTTCTTGTAATCAAAAACTTAAATATGAGCATTACTTATTCAAATCGTCTAACAGAACTGTCTTCTATTATGTGATTTTTCTGCTGTACTTAATATACATTGACAATTTGCACCCAATTCATTGAATTCTACAAATATTTTCTTTAAGAGATGGTACATTTTACCTACATTCCTTACTTCCTGCAGTTACTGATAACTATTTCCAGAATTTCATTTTTCTGGTAGTAAAATATTAAGCTTTTCGTAAATTAATTATCTTATAACCGCAATAACACAACCATTCAAGGCACTGAAACAATCGGACTGAGCAAAAATATTGCTTCTCAAAGCCACATAATAGTAAGATATTCTAAAATCATATTACATCAGTACTAAATGTAACACCAGACAGTTTTTGTACGAAATCACTAACGTCTACTGTGACAAGAAGCTATATATAATTCATTTTGTTGGACAGATCGCGTTCTTTGCCTAAATGCCGTCCATTACTCCCTGTATATATATAAATGGCTTGTAATGATGTCATATCATAAGGTGTAGGTCTACACAGGCTGGGATCTTGGGATTGTACTACGAAAAATTACTGTGTTAAATTTTACCATTTAAACAAGTATAAAATCTTGATTAATCTATGTTATAAACTAAAAATTCACGAACATTATGATATTTAAGATCAATCACTATTTACAATTATATTTACAAGTTTCTTAGCTCGGCGACTGGAGGCTTTCTGCTACTCTCTTCGTCCCTCCTCTTTTAAACATCCCTCCTGGAAGTCGTCCAGTGGATGTGTGCAGTCCTCTGAGCTCGAACACAGACCACGCCACTAGCGTGCTCTCGAAAGATGAAACCTGGCGTCTTCCCCTCAAATCTATAGCACTTATCTTCTCGTATCCTCCCCTTCCATTAAGCCTTCTCACTCTGAAAGACATTTTACTGAAGACTCGCTCATATACTAAGTGCTTACGTAGTGCTGACTGATGTCCCGACAAACGATCCGACGAAGTAGCCCAACAAGAATTTCCTGATTTAGTCTCTCTGGTGAATCTACCAGCGGACATTCTTCTGTCATGAACTACTCATGGAGAAAAACTCCCTAAGTCTTAACTCAAATGATTTTATACTTTTACCAGTCCTTCTATAATTTTTTACCCAGTTACTCAATATTGGGACAGATCTACTCTGTCAGCTAATGTTCAGACTGGGCCGATGACCTTCGATGTTAGGCCCCTTTAAACAACAAGCATCATCATCAATGTTCAGACTGCTCATTAGTCCATCGCAAACTCACACCTTCCGATAACACTCGCGCGACCACCTGAAAATAATTATTAGACGATAACGCCAGATAATCCACCTTCTTTCTTCATTTAACGCAAAATGACTATGTGCAACATATTATGTCATTATTTATTTAAACTTTCCCTTACATTATGTTCCTAATATAAATTTCACGTATGCTTTCTAAACATTTGCGATACATCGTGTGTTTTAAAGCATATTAAGCGAATTTGAAACTTGCTGTCATTTGTCGAACTACCCTGCGACCACATCAATTCTTTCAAATTCAAAATACATAACTACCTGGCATTAGTCAATTTCTGAAACCTGGCTAGAAACTTAATCTGATAAAATATTAATTGCATCCTGTGTCTCTTCTCCTTTGCTCATCAAGCCCACAGCCCACTGGCTGTAATGTGATGACGAGAAATTTATCTCATAAAGAATATATGATGTCCGTCTCTGTGGTGTAGTGGTTAGCGTGATTAGCTGCCACCCCCGGAGGTCCGGGTTCGATTTCCGGCTCTGCCACGAAAATTTGAAAAGTGGTACGAGGGCTGGAACGGGGTCCACTCAGCCTCGGGAGGTCAACTGAGTAGAGGTGGGTTCGATTCCCACCTCAGCCATCCTCGAAGTGGTTTTCCGTGGTTTCCCACTTCTCCTCCAGGCGAATGCCGGGATGGTACCTAACTTAAGGCCACGGCCGCTTCCTTCCCTCTTCCTTGTCTATCCCTTCCAATCTTCCCATCCCTCCACAAGGCCCCTGTTCAGCATAGCAGGTGAGGCCGCCTGGGCGAGGTACTGGTCATTCTCCCCAGTTGTATCCCCCGACCAGGAGTCTGCAGCTCCAGGACACTGCCCTTGAGGCGGTAGAGGTGGGATCCCTCGCTGAGTCCGAGGGAAAAGCCGAACCTGGAGGGTAAACAGATGATGATGAAGAATATATGATGCAGTTGATGTGTACATCTGGAAAAGTGAAGGTCGCTAGCTATCGTGTGATTGTCAGGTATACTCTAGGATACTGTAGGATACAGTAGTGCCTGATGAGTCGAACAGAGTCATTACGACCCATAGGGATTATCTGTTCGCGAGTCATTAGTGATAATGATTTACAAGGGATAAGGTAATTTTTTTAAAAAATAAGAAAAAATGTCGAAAAGTAAATTCCATAAAATCAGTATTTATTGGAAAAAGGTAAACACCGCTGTTAAGCTCAATGAACAAGTATAGATTAGTAACTTCATTACATAACACAAATACAAAAAGACATTTATCCTAGTAAGTTATTCAAAATCATTCTCGTTGTCTAATACATAATTGTAACTGAAACCTACTGTTTATTTTGGAATGCTTATTCCCAACTTAGTTAGCTTCATTGATTATATGAAACATCGCCGTTGTTATTTTGTTTCAGAATGGTTTTATTTTCCACAGAAATGGCGACAGCTTCGTTTAATTAAATTGATCCCATTGAGTTAAATATTGGAACTTTATTTTACAGAGATAGTAACATGTACATGCTTCCTCTAGTGCACCGTCACTGCATTGTCCGACATAAGAGGCTTGCAGTGGTATCTCAACGGCGCACTGGCCGCCAGCGTCTTGGAAAGGTGTAGCAATCCAACTGATGAGCCCACTGCTACGCTGGGGCGAAACGCCACTAATTTCACGATTAAAAAAGCCTAAAGAACTTAAATGTTTTTAACATCTTTATTTTCTTTACGAGGCTTTGATAGTGATCATTTACTTCAGGCTGATGTTAAGGTTTTCATCAATTTTTCTTAAGTATACGTAAGCTCGTGTCCTATTGTCCCTCGAGATGGTACAATTCTTCTGAAGGTAAACTTCATTTGAGATTTTAACCACATATCAGCTTTACTTCCATAAATCTCTAAGAGGACCGGGAATCGAACCCAGACTTCATAGGACGTCAGCTAATATTGCTAACCGTTTCACTACGTAGGTTGACACACTAGTGCAAGAAGCAAGGTACTACATCATCATTGTCAGGAACTGATGTAAAACTAACCGTTTTTCTCTTTCCACTTAATAATTCATTCTGCTTTATAAACCTGAAGCATACTTTTAATGTATTTCTCCTTAAGAAACAGTCAAAACCCACTTAAATTACCAATATCATTCTTACAGTGCCATGATAGCACATTTTTTATTGAAAGAACGTTCTAGAAAGATTAAAAGAAAACCAATGGAGTAACAACAAAAATTAATGAACATCCCTTTACACTCGTACCTTTCGATTTTAACAGTTACACAGTTAAATCAAATCGTAACATTAAAAATAAAATTAACAAATAGCCAAGAGTTTATTCCTAAAACTTCAGTAGGAGTTCAATTCTTCTTCTGTTTTTGGTAGTCACATTTTTTCTGGGAGTAGAAAATGGAGTCATTGTCTTCGGCGTCGATCCTTGTTTCTGCTCTTCACACTCAGCAGTTACTGCTATCTCGAGAGGGAAAACTTGCTATAGAGGTCTCGCCATCTCTCCAGCAGCTGTTTTGAACTTCACAACTCTAACATGGTGAACTTTACCAGCGTAATATTCAATTGTCTGTGCCATCGGCCAAAATACCCTCTGCTTCCTTTCATCCTCCAGTCCCCAACTTCCATTTGTTCAACTTCATTTTCCTTTTGTTTACATCGTTTTATCAGTTGGCTAAAATATTCTTCCCGAGACCTTTTCCTCAACTCTCCTATCGAAATCATTTATATCCACTTGGTCAAGGTAGTCTTGATCAGGCACCCTTACTTCCGTCATGTCCTGAAGAAACATAGCTGGTGTCAGTGGTATAGGATCTTCAGGATCTTCTGTGGTGTACGTCAGGGGTCTGGATTTTACCGTCTCCTCTAGTCACTTAATAGAGTAAGCATTTCTTCATATCTTAACAATGCCTTTCCCAACGTATGTCTCAAAATTCGTTTCACAATCGGTATCAGACGCTCCCACCAACCACCCCACCAGGCAGCTGTGGGTGGATTGAACTTCCACTGAATTCCTTTGTTGATGATTAAGCTTCCACTTTCTCCCAATCATTGAATTTAAAATTACTTTCCACTCCAATGAAATGTGTGCCATTATCACTATACATTACTTTGGGTCTTCCACGTCTAGCTACGAATCTCCCTAACCCCTATGGAAAGCTCTTTGTAGAAAGGGATGTTGTCATTTCTAGATGTATAGCTCGAAACACTGTACATGTGAACAACATTCTACAAGCTTTTTCACAATCCTTCAGTATCAGAGGATCTGCTAAGTCTACTCCGGGAACTTAGAATTTATTTACATCACTTACTTGGTCTTCAGATAATGTAACAGCAGACTTCCCAAATTCTTTGTCTCGTGTCATCTGGATATAACATTTTTTGAGAGTTCTTTCCATACTATCATTCTTCCTTTATGAATCCAAAACTTCCCTCGTAGCGTCGTGAGTACGTCACGAACACCGGCATGATTTGACTTCAAGTGTTAGTCAAGTATTATTAAATCAGTCATCCGGTGGTTATATAGTAGGAGCATAGGAAACCAAAAGTTCTCTTCACCTTGACGTCTTGTTAATCCAGTTTTAAGCCTGATAATCCCATTTGAGTCCTACAAAACACACAATCTCCATGGGATTGTACTTGTTCTTGAATCAAATGTCTCCCATTGTGCGATCCTCACTATTGATTTCTCAGCAGCATACAGTTAACAGTCAGCCAGCTCCCCTTCAACATGTAACTAATTTTTCTTTCTTTTATTGTTGGTAAAATGCAAAATCCAGGCTTCTGTTCTCAAATTGTCCGTGTAAGTCGAGAAATAAATTAACTTCCACTTCTTTTGGTGATCGGTGAGAGCTATGCTTGTCATATGGAAGTTTTCTTTGTCTTGGCCCACTTGGCAACCGGGTCTGACTTCTGCCAGTCATCTTCGGGAAGTTTCATCCAACTGGGTCCGTCCGAACACCGGAATTTTATAAGTTTAATGTTGTGCTGCAGCCTCTGATGGCAAATCAGCCGGGTTGTCCTGGCCAGAAACATTTTTCCAATATTCATTGCAGGAATGTTCGTTGATTTATTTGAATCTCCTTTTTACGAACGTTCGCCATTGCCCTTCTTTTGTTACCCAGTGCACAGCAGTTGTTGAATCAGTGCAGTAATATTCTCTTCTCTCTCACATAATAAGTCTACTCTTCAGTAATAAGCAAGCCAGTAGCTCCAGTCCTGGAATTGGTTTTCTCCTTAAAGGCGCAATCCTAGATTTAGATTGTAACAATTGCACTTACACCGTCTGTTCATTTTCACACCGGGCCGATGATCTAGATGTTAGGCCCCTTTAAACAAAAAACATCATCATCGTCATTTTCACACCTGATAAAAGATACCGCTGCATATGAAAATTGGTATGCATAACAAAATATATGCAATACATAAACATTTTTCTCTCCCTGTGAAATCCATCTCGTGGGTTCGAATCCCCGTCAGGAAGTCGTAAAATTTAAGAAACGAGATTTCCACTTCCGGAGGTGCATATGGCCCTGAGGTTCAATCAGCGTACACCAAAATTGAATACCAGGTTAATTCCTGGGGGCAAAGGCGGCCGGGCGTAGAGCTAACCACTCTACCCCATCACGTGCCGCGGTTAACAATGGTGGAAGCCTTTACCTTCCACTCCTCCAAGGGCTTTCATGGCCTGTCCGGAGGTGACTTTGTCTTTGCGATATCAATCTCAGGATTTTTATACGCATTAGATGAGTCAGTTCTTCGATTGACCCCAAATAATTCTGACACAGCTCTTCTGGCAGTTTAGAATCCCAGCTTAATTTAGATTTCCAACTTGCATGTAGAATCAGTTTCGGACAAAGTGTCACGGGGCAACCGTAACCTATGGGATCAAACACTCTCTGTGCAGCAGACAGGACCTATCTTCTGGTCACTACACCGTGAGATTGACTCAGTTCGAATTTTCATTCGGCCATTATCTCCGCACCTTGGATTACGAACCTCCCTAGGAAAGCTGATGACAACTAGATTAGGTGTCCAAACCTGGATTCAATTCCAAACCTCTCTGCACAGTTCATATAGAGCAACGCTGTTGATGATTATTCGTCCGTCACTTGAGAAAGTTAATTCGAGAGCAAACCCCTTGGTGCTATTTACAGGAGTAGGCTAATTGCTGGCACCGGGTTTTACCCTCTCTCTTCCTGCTTTTAAATATAAGGTAATTTATTTAATATTATTAAATCCTCTGATAAGGTTGACGTCAGGAAAGGCATCCGGTCCTAACAACTCGTTACGAATATTCATCTCACTTCGTAACCGATCCCGTAGGGAAATGGGACAACGGTTAGATATACATAAAATACTGGTAGTAGTAATAATAATAATTCAAGATGTGATACAAATAAAGAGATGTTTATTAATACGAACACAAGACTCCTAGTCCGCGAGCCAAAGGAATTAAACTATACACAGTTATCATTGCAGGCTCTGCAGGGTTCAAACCTGAAGCCCCCTGAACCGAAGGCTAGTGCGCTGAATACTCAGCCAAGGATCCGGATTATTGTTACTATTATTATTATTATTATTATTATTATTATTATTATTATTATTATTATTTTATGGAGTGAGAAAATCCTGAAGAATATTACACTCAAATCATCTGCTGTTTGAATATTGGCACTGTAAACGGTGCAGACGGTTAGTCCCATCGTAACGCCTGAGAAATACTGATGGCTATGCCGTTAGGGATGGGTGAATATAATTAAAGCAAGGGGGCATAACATGAAGATACAAAGGAAAATAAAAGATGTGTTACACATTATGCCGTGAAGTCTTCAAGATCAGAAATTCTCTTACACCTGTGACAGAGAGAATGAGGAATTCGGAGGTTGAGGTAAAGGTTGACGTGAAGGTTGAGATGAAGTTGGAACTTTGGGTTGAGGTGAAGTTTGAGTGCTCATTAGACCTTGATCATAAGCAACTGCTCTTTAGTGACGGTTCACTAGACCCTACTCATTAAAGACCGTTTATTAGGCCTTGCTCATTACTGACTGCTCATTAGCCCTTGCGTATTAGCGACATCTATTTAGGCCCTGCACATTAGGGACTGCGCATTAGGCCCTGCTCATTAGCCCATGCTCTGAAGTGACTGCTCATTTGCCCTGCAAGGTTAAGGTAGAGGAAGAGGTAGAAGGAGGAGGAGGAAGATAGAGCCCCTTCCAGTTGCAGAAATAGCTGAAGCCTACAAGAATCGTTCCCTTGACCTTGAGCCAGAGTACGTCTTATAAGAGCATTCATAACATGAAGTACAAATCAAGAATAAATAGCAAATTGTTTATTTTCTTGGCGCTCAGTTGCGTGCACTGAACCCCAGCTACTCCAGTGCATCTGGTGTAAAGAACTTTGTATTTAAATGTTCTTATTATTCCTTGCAACGTTTCTTTATCAAATTAAAAAAATGCAAACAGCTAAGTCAAGGCAGGTACATCTGCCTCGGTAACACATTCGCTCTACCGCAGTCCAGTTCTCTCCTGCGAGATGGCTCTCTTTGCCGACGCGAAAAATAGCTACCCCAGCGAAATTCAAGTCGCTTGGTCTCCTCTTGGGGTAGCGGGGTGTTAGCTGTTACTCTCGCTCAAGGTTTACAGCGTCTTAACCGCGGTAGAGCAGCTAGCTTGGGTACATGTCAGTTGTAATAGTTAATACTCGAAACGTTCAGCGCCACACACCAGAGGCTACAAGACAGAACAGTATTGCCACTTGCAGATGGTCTTGCTAATAAAAAAGCCATTTTATGAAATCAATTGTAATAAACGTGTTTATTTTACTTTTGGACTTCAGCTTGATGAAGTTGTTTGTAGCGATTCATTAATGACACGTGTAGGGTATGTTTTTGGATGCACGCGGAAAAATATTTAGGTTGGCCAGTATGAACACGGAGCCAAGCGCGAAGTAAAATCATTTTGTATTTGGTTGTTATGTATGAGTGGATTTGTATGTAATGACGGTATATTTTGATTTTTTGTGGTGTTCCTCTTGGATTATAGGTGAAGTTTTCCCGAGCTCTGCGGCATTCTTCGTGAATATAACAGTGGCATACGTCGTGAGGAATATAATCCCCTCGTTTGTCGTTGCTGTACCTACGCTCAGTAAGCGATTGAAACTGTAAAACTTCGGCGACGGTAAAATATCTGCTAAATTTTGGTCATTTAATTTAGGGTAGGCTTTTAAAATTCTAAAAATGAGAGATTGGTCCCCGTATATTTCTGTAAAAACCATGACTGTATTATTACAAAACGTCAGTGGGTGAAACACTAAGTACATTTTAAAAAATCTGCTTTAGCTTAAATTGTGATGATACCGTCACTGCCATGAATACCAATTTGGAAATATGTGCGAGTGTGTGGTTGAAAATATTCGTATTCAAGTGAGTTATAATAAATAACTTCTATAATATTTATTTATTTATTTATTTATTTATTTATTTATTTATTTATTTATTTATTTATTTATTTATTTATTTATTTATTTATTTATTTATTTATTTATTTATTTATGTGAGCTGTTTGCTTGTAATAACTCCACTTAGTTACCGAGTGAGTTTATATAATATTAATGTTGGTATTAGAGACGATGGCTTTTAAAAAATGTAATTTGCAGCTGGGGTAACGAATGTGTTCACCGCACGCCACTGTAGGCGCCCATGCCCTACATGTTTAAAATATACTGATGAAGATTAGAAACGTTATATGATGATGTAGAAGAGGTATAATGAAACACTTTAAGTTGAAGAAAAGTTTTCTACAACTAGCGGTTTGGAAGATAATGTTTTTTAATTAAGGGATGTTTTCGCCCACGACATATTTTTTACTATAAAAGTAATTTGAAACATAATCTGAGACTGTGTTTTAGCGTTGAAGGCTATTTTTACCACGAAGTTTGACGAGAAGCAGTTAGGGGTGATGTGATATATATAAACTGTTAAAGGGATATTTTTGAAGAATTAAGCTTAAAAAAGGTTTTCTAAGACTATCGGACAACACAAATTGCCGGCTGTCACCATCAACACATTGTATACCACTTTGATACTGTTCCTCCTTAAGCACTGACAGTAACACTTGGTTTAAGGGGCATTTAGTTTTGCACAAACACAAGCCTTGAAGCCAGGCCATAGATTACCGAAAGTTGCCATGAGATATAGAAGACTAAGTACATGTACTAGATCAGTACACTAGCACAAGAATGTTACAAGCATTCGTAATTTCATTCAAAAGTACTTGTTCTAAAGAAAATAGTTCACTGGACATCGTCCTCCACACGCATAAATAGACTTACACAGTCACCAATCCGTCTCGATAAGACCAAGGTCGTTCGGCGTGTCTGTCCAATTATCAGCGAGAGATTTCCTGCACTAGTATACCCGCTTGGCTGTTTACCGGCCACACCTGAACCTATCACTTTTGGGTCCGTAGTTAGTACGGGACTGACTTCAGGATATTCATGTACCAGACTTGGATTCCCCGTCTCTTTACCAAATGCCTGTAAAATCTGCTAGTATCTAACATGGAGACATTCCAGCTGAAATATTACTACATGTGGCCCAAATGGAGGAGGATTGCTTACCTGGGAGAATAATTACTCTGTTATGGAGGGTAACAGAAGTAGAGGTAAACCGAGACGACGATGGTTAGACTCAGTTTATAACGATTTAAAGATAAGAGGTACACAACTATATGAGGCCACAAAATTGCTTGCAAATAGAGGATTGTGGTGGAGGATAGTAAATTCACAGGGCTTGCAGACTGAAAGCTGGTTTGATGCAGACCTTCATGCCACCCTATCGTGTGCTAACTTTTTCTTTTCTGCGTCTTATATTTGTTCTAATCTGCTAATCATACCTTGGTCTACCCCCCCCCCCCCCCTAGACTTCCCCCCAAAACAAATTGAACAAGTCCTGGGTGTCTTAAGATGTGTCCTATAATTCTATCTCTTATTCTCGTCAAATTTAGCCACAACGATCTCCTCTCACCAATTCGATTCAGTATCTCTTCATTCGTGATTCGATCTATCCATCTCACCTTCAGCATTCTTTTGTAACACCACATTTCGAAAGCTTATATTCTCCTTCTTTCTGAAATAGTTATCGTCCATGTTTCACTTCCATACAACGCCACGCTCCAGATGAAAATCTTCAACAACCTCTTTCTAATAAATATATCACTGTTTGAGGTGAGCATATTTCTTTCCTTAAGAAAAGCCTTCCTTCCTTGTGCTAGCCTGCATTTTGTGTCCTCCTTACTTCTGCCATCACCGAGCTCGATAGCTGCAGTCGCTTAAGTGCGGCCAGTATCCAGTAATCGGGAGATATTGGGTTTGAGCCCCACTGTCGGCAGCCCTGAAGGTGGTTTTCCGTGGTTTCCCATTTTCACACCAGGCAAATGCCGTGGCTGTACCATAATTAAGGCCACGGCCACTTCCTTCCAATTCCTAGGTCTTTCCTAACCCATCGTCGCCATAAGACCTATCTGAGTCGGTGCGACGTAAAGCAAATACCAAAACAGCAAAAAACTTCTGCCATCGTTGGTTATTTTACTACCCAAGCAACAATATTCATCTACTTTCTGTAAGACGTCATTTCCTAGTCTAATATTACATGCAACACCTTTCTTCGAACGACTGCATTCCATCACATTTGTTTTGAACTTATTTATTTTCATCTTGTAATCCTTACCCAAGACTCCGTCCAAACCATTCAGCAATTTCTCCAGATCTTCTTCAGTCTCAGATAAAACAACAATATCATCGGCAACCACTCAACCCCATTATGTGCCGAGGTTACGAATAGTGGAAGCCTTTACCTTCCACCACTCCCAGGGCCTTCATGGCCTGCTTTGCTTTGGTACACACGGGCATAAGTCTGCATTAATGGGCAGTGGAATGCAAACTTCCGTGTTTTATAACAGATGGGAAAGTGATTTTTTGCCAGACGTGTAACAAACAGGTCATTGTAATTTTTCGAACATAACTTTTATTGATACATACTCGTAGATTAAGGAAATATATCCCTTTTCCTTCTTCTTTACAACAAATTTACTTTCCCGATGCCTTATATCAACATGTTATTTTTAAGCGTAATATAGGGCCTATCAGAGCAGTAAAAGAACGTTTGTCAGCTACCAGAATCCACGATGCTCTACATGTAAATACACATTCTGCCGTGCCATTTCAGGTGGCAGTGGGCACCTGAAGCAAAGTTTTGGAGCTATATTTGTTTACTTTTAGAATATTTAATTGTAGTTTCTCAAGTTTCTATATATTCGTAAAACATGTTTTAATCTATAGCACAGCTCAATTTTTCGTACCGCACTAAGAAGCAGTTAATTAAAAAATGCACATGATATCCTTTGAATGCATCTCAGTACTCAGGCAATGCAGCACTTGGCAATTATCTAGCAGGAGGAAACTCGAGTAGGGACATGAAGCAACAGTCTAACTCAGTAATGGACGTACATTATATTTACGGCGAATAAGTTTATAATATTTTGTACAGTACCGGACTATACAAACATAAGTTTTAAATAAAGAAGTGCACATTCATCTTTCAAGAAAGGAACGAAAAACATAGGACACATAAGCCTAAACGTAATTGTATTCAAACCGTCTTTGTGGAAGCGTTTCAGAATCAGAAATTAAGTCAGTTACTATCTTTCATAGCTCATCAAAAGTATGTTTGACTTCCATTCGTGATCTATATTTGGTTTTCCCCTTTGCGAAATTACTAATTGGTTTGATTGAAGGCAGTTCGGGTTCAGAAAAAGTAGCTCCATGGGGGCTCAACTTGTAGGATTACAGCAAGATATAGCAGATATTTTAGATTCAGGAGGTCAAATGGACTGTATAGCTATTGACCTATCCGAGGCTTTTGATAGAATACCACATGGAAGACTTCCGATTAAAATGAGGGCAATTGGACTAGATAAAAGAGTGGCTGAATAGGTGGCTAAATTTCAAGAAACAGGGCCAGTTGACCATGCGGTTAGGAGCGCGTAGCTGTGAGCTTTGCATCCGGGAGATAGTGGGTTCGAACCCCACTGTCGGCAGCACTGAAGATGGTTTTCCGTGGTTCCCCATTTGCACATCAGGTAAATGATGGGGCTGTACGTTAATTAAGGCCACTTCCTTCCCACACCTAGCCCTGTCCTATCCCATCGTCGCCATATAACCTACCTGTGTCAGTGCGACATAAAGTAAATTGCAAAAAAAAAAGAAAGAAGATGTTTCACCCAGAGGAACATTTCTCTGAGTTGTACTTACTGTGGTGATACGGCGAAGTGCTTCATTGGGATCAACGGAAGTACCTACGTGTTAATAATTATAACGAAAGATCTTCATTGGTGTAATCGCGTGTACAGGATTGTAAATAAAGGGTACAGATCATTTCAAATGGTCATGAGGGTATCTAGTTGTTGTAGTAATGATGTAAAGGAGAGAGCATACACGTCATTGGCAAAACCACAATTACAGTATGGTTACAGTTCATGGGACCCTCATCTGGATTACTTTATTCGAGGACTGGAAAAAGTTCAAGCAAAATCAGCACGATTTGTTCAGGGTGTTTTCGAAAGTGCAGTTTTACCAGGATGTTTTAAACTTAGGTCTGGAAGACTTTGGAGTAAAGAGACAAGTTGCTCGACTAAGCGGTATGTTCAAGCTGTCAGTGGAGAGATGGCACGGAATGACATTGGAAGACGATTGAAGTTTTAAAAATAGGAAAGATCGAGAAATGATGAACTTGGAATTCAAGAGGACAAATTGGAGGGAAAATATTCGTTTAGATGAAAAGGATATAGGGATTGGAATAATATACCATGGGATGTATTAGATAAATTTCCATCTTCTTAGAAATGGTTTGAGAAATGTTTAGGTAAAGAACTGATATGGAATCAATCAAGATGGTTTTCCGTGGTTTCCCATTTTCACACCAGGCAAATGCTGGGGTTGTACCTTAATTAAGGCCACGGACACTTCCTTCCCACTCCTAGCCCTTTCCTGTCCCATCGTCGCCATAAGGCCTATTTGTGTCGGTGCGACGTAAAGCAATTTGCATTTAAAAAATCTCGCCCCTCCCTCCGCACGGTAGAGTCGGTAATCTATACAAGGTGTTAGGGGTATACGTGCAGATATTAAGCTAGTCGGCAAAGAAAAAGACATCTCACAATATATGCTATGTACTTTTTACCTTGTCCTATTAGTTTGCCCATAACTGAACCAAATATTTCAGGACCCAATGTGCTTTTAACGGCCGTAGCAGGATACGCCGGTGATGTCATTCTGTCCACGCGTAGTCCAAGTACAGTAGCACAGTATAGGGCTTGTTGAACCTGTTTCTTATCGCAGGCGAACACATGGTGCAAGTAGGAGAGGTTGACTCACCTGCCAGGCCACTTGCTGTACTCGAAAACCGGTCTAGGGTAGCCTGTGTGAAAAGTACACAGAATCCTTACGTTGACGTCGAAGATCCGTACCAGCACATGCATGCAAATCAAGTGTTGTGCAGTTGTGTGTGATTTATAAGACGTCAGTGGCATTAATCAGTGACCCAAGCTGACAAAATGAAAGGAAATAGTTAATAAGTAAATGAAAAATGGGCGCAACATTTCTGTGCTGTTATTGCGACAGTCGGCGATGAATATCTGACAATAGACCATGCGGGTTGTCTATGCTTATTCATAAACATTTTATGTCAATGAAAGGACGATGGACACTGAAAGAAAAGGCTATACATATTCAGTGAAATTGTTATTAAAGAGACACATTTCAAAATCCGTAGTTGCATCCATGCGTGAACATTACTCGAAGGAAAAAGACCTACTGTGGAATTGCCGCCGGGCATTTGTAATAGAAGGCTTATTCTTCTTTTTCCTAATCTGTTTGCCCTCCAGGGTTGGTTTTTCATGGGACTCAGCAAGGGACCCCACCTCTACCGCCTCAAGGGCAGTGTCCTGGAGCGTGAGAGATTGGGTCGGGGATACAACTGGGGAGAATGACCAGTACCCAACACAGACGGCCTCATCTGCTATGCTGAACAGGGGCCTTGCGGGGGATGGGAAGATTGGAAGGGATAGACAAGGAAGAGGGAAGGAAGCGGCCGTGGCCTTAAGTTAGGTACAATCCCGGCATTTGCCTGGAGAAGTGGGAAACTACGGGACACCACTTTCAGGATGATGACTGAGGTGGGAATCGAACCACCTCTAGTCATTTGAGCTCCCGTGACTTAGTGGACCCTCTTCCAGCCCTCGTACACTTTTCAAATTTCGTGTCAGAGCTGGAATTCGAACCCGAGCCTTCGGGTGTGGCAGCTAATCACACTAACCACTACACCACAGAGGCGGACAGAAGGCTTAGTACTGGACAGTAAGTGCCGATAGGTAAAATGATGACTGTAATGGACCCGTTTAATTAGAACTTCCGTAATAATAATATTACTACTATTACTAATAATAATCATCATCATCATCAACATCATTATAATAATGTTTTTACATTGTACTAACTAATTTTCACGGTTTTCGGAGACGCTGAAATACCAGAATTTTTTACCGCGGTACTCTTTCAATGGAAATAAACCTACGGACACGAGACTGGCGTATTTTAGCACCTTCAAATACCACCGAACTGAGCCTCCATCCAACCTGCCAAGTTGGGATCAGAAGACCAGCGCTCTATCGTCCGAGCTACTCAGCCCGGCATTAGAGCTTGCAGTAAGTTGGTCGTGCGGTTATGGGCGCACAATTGTGAACTTGGATTGGGAGATAGTGGGTTCGAACTCCACTGTCGGTAGCCCTGAAGATGGTTTTCCGTGGTTTCCCAATTTCACACCAGGCAAATGCTGGGGCTGTACCTTAATTAAGGCCACGGCCGCCTCCTGCCAACTCCTAGGCCTTTCCTATCCCATCGTCGCCATAAGACCTATCTGTGTCGGTGCGACGTAAAACAACTAGCAAAAAATGGTTATTATTATTATTATTATTATTATTATTATTATTATTATTATTATTATTATTATTATTATTATTATTATTATTATTATTACCTGGCGAGTTGGATGTGCGGTTAGAGGCGCGCTGCTGAAAGCTTGCATCCAGGAGATAGTGGGTTCGAATCCCACTGTCGGCAGCCCAGAAGATGGTTTTCCGTGGCTTCCTAGTTTCACACCAAGCAAATGCTAGGGCTGTACCTTAATTAAGGCCACGGCCGCGTCCCTCCAACTCCTAGGTCTTTCCTATCCCATCGTCGCCATAAGACCTATCTGTGTCGGTGCGACTTAAAACAACTAGCAAAAAATTGTTATTATTATTATTATTACCGGGCGAGTTGGGCGCGCGGTGTGAGGCGCGCGGCTGAAAGCTTGCATCCAGGAGATAGTGGGTTCGAATCCCACTGTCGGCAGCCCAGAATATGGTTTTTACGTGGCTTCCTATTTTCACACCAGGCAAATGCTGGGGCTGTAACTTAATTAAGGCCACGGCCGCTTCCTTCCAACTCCTAGGCCGCTTCTATCCCATCGTCGCCATAAGACCTATCTGTGTCGGAGCGACGTAAAACAACTAGCAAAAAATTGATATTATTATTATTATTATTATTATTATTATTATTATTATTATTATTACCGGGCGAGTTGGCCGTGCGGTTAGAGGCGCGCGGCTGAGAGCTTTAATCCGGGAGATTGTTGGTTCGAATTCCACTGTCGGCAGCCCAGAAGATGGTTTTCCATGGCTTCCTATTTTCACACCAGGCAAATGCTCGGGCTCTACCTTAATTAAGGCCACGGCCGCTTCCTTCCAACTCCGAGGCCTTTCCTATCCCATCGTCGCCATAAGACCTATCTGTGTCGGTGCGACGTAAAACAACTACCAAATTATTATTATTATTATTATTATTATTATTATTATTATTATTATTATTATTATTATTATTATTATTATTACCGGGCGAGTTGGCCGTGCGGTTAGAGGCTCGCGGCTGTGAGCTTGCATCCGGGAGATAGTGGGTTCGAATCCCACTGTCGGCAGCCCAGATGGTGGTTTTCCGTGATTTCCCATTTTCCCACCAGGCAAATGCTGGGGCTGTACCTTAATTAAGGCCACGGCCGCTTCTTCCAACTCCGACGCCTTTCCCATCACATCGTCGCCATAAGACCTATCTGTGTCGGTGCGACGTAAAACAACTAGCAAATTATTATTATTATTATTATTATTATTATTATTATTATTATTATTATTACCGTGGTTTGGTGGATCAGCAGAGGTGAAAGAAGGTGCTGGGATGAATAGGTCTCAATATACGAAATTAAAGTTAATTAAAAATTTTATAAGGTTATTTTTTTTTTTCAAGATCAAGAAATAACAAATATAACAGGTACTCAGTAGCCTAGCAACAAATCAAGAATGTACAATTACAGTTGTTACAGGATTTGGGCTCCGAGACCCAGACACACAATTCTTGAGCAATTAGCCCAACTTTACCCAAATACCAGGTTTGACAAAGGGGCAGAAAACCCCAATCATGCCCAGGAGCACATGCTCCCTGTTACTCAGTAAACCCTGCTCGAGGCACACAGAAACCAACTTTAAGAAAGAGCAACCCGCTCTTAAAGTTCAAGCCTATCAAAGGCCACCACAAACTCCACCTCCAAGCACATGAAAACAGGGGTAAAAATACCCAACCTACTGAGGCCTATTCCATAAAGGAACAGGACAATTACATGGCCTCCAAAATACCAACTTGAGAGGAGGCGAAACTGCACTCCTAATACATTTCTTTAAAACCTATTTGGCACAAGGCCGCTTATGCAAGGGCTAATCCCATACTAAAGAGGTGACTTATATAAGAAAATGATTTATATTACATTAGGAAGGGAAGAAACGGTTTTGAAAATAAGGTCACCTCAAAACAATACTCGAGAGGGTTAAGCACTCTCTATCCCAATTTGTAGTTTAAAGAGAAAGAATTGATACCAAGTGTCTTTTACATTTTAGAGGAAAGTTACATGGTCAAGGCTTCGAACCTGCCCCGAGAGTTAAACTGCTGAGCTAGCAAGAAAAGAAGTTATTAAAAGGCCATTACCTTATTGATGAACTGCTGCCCGACGAAAGAGGCGCTTCCCGCCCCCTGCTACATAATTACATTTTGAGAGATGTTACTGAAGTGGCGCGAAGACCCGAAAATCAGCATTTTATATACCCTCGTGGAACATTCGAGACCTTTCATGAATGATAACACCCGCCCACAAGCTTTTTAATGGACGGCCAATAGATTGCATGTCAAAACTGGAGAAGAAAACCAGAATTGGTGGAAAATTAATTACAGAAATTTACGATTGGCCAATTTTAAAACTGGCGGAAAGAACGGATTAACATTGCCAACTTAAACAATGGCTGAAAGAAATTTAATAAAGAACAAACTTATAAATACTAAATTTCTTCAAAAAAAAAAGGTTCCTTCACTTCGCACTAGGGTGCACAATAGTAGTTCTTAAGTAGTGTCATCTAGAAGAGAATGTTCACACTTCTTGCTACAGAGAAAACAAAAATGAATCGAAACTGACACAGTTCAGAACACTTCAAAATTTATAGTAATGACATCTTCTGAGAATTCTGGTAATTAAAGTGGTAGTTAAAGTTCAGGCTTCCTCCAGTAGAGGAGTTCCAGCTGGCGAAATGTTTGAATTAGCTGCGCGGAGGTGTACCGACCGGTACAGACCTCCCCCCCCCCCAAAAAAAGACCCTCCACGGGGTTTCACAGGAAAACACCAAATTTGCTTTAGACAAGGTCCAAATTATGATGTTCATAGAGAAGTTAATTGCAGAAGGATTTACAAACAAGTTTTCTTAAATTGGTTTGATCCAGTTTCAACATTCTTTGTAGTATCTTTTGATGAAACGTCTTTAGGCTTGTAGAAGTTGAATTCAGAAGGAGAAACTTTTAATTCTTGAAAGGGAAGAAAAATTTTCTAAGTCCACCAAATATGGCTGTTGAATCCAAAAATGTAGTAATTGGTGATATGAAATGTCCATGTAGCTGATTAAGTACATTCAATGTTGATTAAGGTTGACGGCCCGACTAGCCGCAGCTGCTTGTGTGCAGAGGAGGCCGCTCGGACCCCTCAAGTACCCTGAGAAACCGCTCGCCCGCACTATGAGAGGAGTAGTGGAGTTGAAGCACGCCGCGCCCGCGGCGAACGTACAGGCCGCGGGCAATTTGCAGGTTGTGCGCCGCACATCAGCCTTGGCCGGGAGGAGGACTCCGGCTCGCCGTACACTGGTTGGCCTCACTGGAGAGGGGCGGGCCCGTACCCCCATCTCAGTGGCGGTACGGCGCCGCGCGGCTGCGGGGGCACTGAAACATTAAAATCTCGGCGACAGAATTTTGTTGGACCAGAATGATTTTAGGGTACAGTCTTTGTGGTGAGGTTGAGGGGCCAGCGGCGTGGAGGTTTTGTTTTTCATTTCACTTAGCCACTGTTTTATGTGAGCAGGAGACGGGAGCATGGTAATGGCCATGGCAAGGACAGGATGGCAGTTTAACTGGTCGGGGAAGGTTGTACAATAAATGCTTAAATACAGAGAACCTGATTCCAAGGGCACAAGGCCTTAAAATGAAACACAAAATAATATATAACCTTCTGAATACTTCCAAAATGTTAAAGCAAATATACAATCAGATACGTTAGTGCGAAAGTTACACAGGTTTCACCTGCGACAGGCTAAATATCCTCTCGGTGGCTGGATTGCTTAGCAATAAGGTAACGGGAGTAAGGAAATCGAGAATAATACACGGCCCATGAAATCTGGGGGCAAGCTTACCCGCGGGAACAAAATTTTTGACCATAACTTGGTCGCCTACCTTCAGATTGGTGGGTCTCCGTCCACGATCATATATTTCCCTAACCTTTTCATGAGACACCTTAAGATTGGCTTTAGCCTTCTTCCAAAGATCTTTAATATTATCTGGATCTATTGTCTCAGGTAGAATATCACTCAGAGACCAGAGGTTAGAGAGCGGCGAGGTGGGAACAAACTTGAACATCAAGGAAGCTGGAGTAAACTTATGAGATTCATGAACCGCCGAATTCAAGGCAAAAGCTAACCAATGCAGGGACGTGTCCCATCTAGAATGATCTTCATGATGATAGGCAATCAGCGCCGACCTCAGATTACGACTAACCCGTTCAGTCAGAGATGGTTGAGGATAATAAGCAGAAGTAGTCACATGCGAGATGGCTAGATCAAAACAAAATTTACGGAAAAGATTTGAAGTGAAACCTTTAGCATTGTCGGACACGATATATTGACAAGGACCAAAAGACGCAAAGATAGAATTTAAACAGGAAATGGTGGATTGAACGGTAGCCAGCTTAGTCGGAAATAACCAAGAAAATCTTGTAAAACTATCTACACATACAAGGATGAACTTGTTGGCATTCCCCTTTGACTGGGGGAAGGGTCCTACATAGTCGATATAGAGTCGTTCCATTGGCTGCGACGCTTGATGAGAAGACAAAAGGCCTACCTTGGTGGACATGTAGGTTTACTAAGCAAACAAGATTTACAAGCTTTAACTAGTTCACGCATTTCACCGTCCATACCCTTCCAGATAAACATTTCACGGATCTTTTCCCGGGTTTTGAAGATGCCTAAATGCCCCCTAATGCGGTCTCATGATAGTACTTGAAGATAATTGGCACAAGAACGGCTGGAACCACTAACTTCATCTTCTTATCATGCCTCGACGGGCAACATAGAACACCATTCCTCAGCACATAAGGGACGACATGTTCCCCAGAAGAAAGGGTTTCCATGACCGGAGCCAGCGTCGGATCTTCACGTTGATATTTCTCAAGATCCCTAAAGAGCATGGGAGCATCTGTTAAGATGGCATTAACCTCAGATAGTATGGACTCGGGAGGTGATGAACTATCGACCGGTTCATGGGTCTCGACGTCGCTGGAAAACATACGGCTGAGTCCGTCTGCGACAACATTTTCAGTACCTCTGATATGACTAACGCAAAAATTGGAAGGCAGAAATTCCGATGGCCCACCGGGCTATACGACCAGTACGACGCGGCCTACCTAAGACCCAGCTTAAGGCTTGATTATCAGTCTCCAGGTCGAATTTGACATGTTCCAGATAGAGACGGAACTTTTCTAAGGCAAATAAGACTGCCAAACCTTCAAGCTCATAGATGGAATACTTGGCTTCTTGAGCCGATAGAGTCCTAGATGCATAGGCGATGGGTCGCCTCCCTAGTTCAGTCTCTTGAAGAAGGACTGCAGCTACCGCCGACGACGAAGCGTCGGTTTGGACGATGAATTTCTTCGAGAAATCTGGCATAGCAAGGACAGGGTCATTACAGAAAGCTAATTTCAGGTCTTCAAAAGCGGCTTGTTGCGAAGGCCCCCACTCGAATTTGATGCCTTTCCTACGAAGAAGGTTCAAGGGCGCCGCTCTATTAGCGAAGTTAGGAATAAATTTACTGAAGAAATTCACCATACCAATGAACCTGGCAATCCCTTTGATGTCCTTGGGAGGTTTGAAATCACGGATGGCCTGCGTTCTGGAGTGATCGACTGCAACACCATCGGGCGACACAATATGCCCTAGAAATGACATCGAGGGCTTGGCGAAGGCGACCTTGGATAACTTCACAGTTAACCCAGCCTTACGAAGACGATTGAGAACTTCTTTCAGATGATCTAGATGTTCTTCGAATGTCTCCGAAAATACGACGACATCATCCAGATAGTGGTACAAGTACTCAAACTTGAGGTCGGAGAAAACCCTGTCTAGCAGTCTAGTGAGTACAGGCTTCTCCCGTGGGGAGCCCGAAAGGCACGCGGTTGTATTCATACAAATTCCAATCCGTGGCAAACGCTGTAAGATGTTTCGATTCTTCACCCAGTGGAATTTGATTATAGGCCTGATTCAGATCCAAGATGGTAAAGAACTTAGCTTTACGAAACCATGAAAAACAAGAATGAAGGTCAGGAAGGGGCACAGATTGTAACACCACCTTCCGTATGACAGGCCTGAAGCCACCTTGGGGTTTCGGGACTAGAAAAATAGGCGAAGAATACGCCGACTTAGAGGGCCGAATAATACCATCCTTTAACATTTGATCGATGATTACTTTCAATGCCTTCATTTTAGGTGGAGATAACCTATAAGGTGGAAAACGGACAGGAATCGAATCCGTGACCTCAATTTTGTATTCAATAAGGTCAGTAACACCAAGAGTATCAGAGAACACCCCTGGAAACGACTGACACAACTTACGAATACTGTCAGCCTGCTCCTCAGGTAGATGTCTAAGGTCTAACAACATCTCATCCTGGGTAGGCGAAATAGATGAACACGATACAGAATTACACTTTAACAAAAAGATTTTACAATTAGAAGCAAATTTGAATGTGCACGACCTGCTCTTGATGTCGAGCACTAAACCAGTAGAAGACATGAAATCCGCTCCCAATGTAATGGGGCAAGATAAGTGCTTTGCCACAAACAATTTAACTTTCCAAGTAAATTTAGAAATCCGAATTTTGGCATATAAAAACCTACAATTTCTAATGGAGAACAATTAGCCGAAACATATTGAACTGAAGATGAGCAATAGTCAGGAAATTTACAAACAGATTTCAATTTCGAATACCATTCAGCCGAAATAATGGAACAAACACTGCCTGAATCTAAAAGAGAAGTTATAGGCTCATTATTCACCTCAATTTTAAGAAAAGGTACAGGTGCGGGGGGGATCCGCCGCAATCCTAAGACATTCCTTAGGGCCTTCAAAAGATAAATTTGAAGCTTGAGTTTTCCCTGAAATTTTGGTATGTTTACTTAGGGATGAGCCTCGAGAAGAAGGGTTCGCCGACTCAGCCGACGCCACTAGTCACTTATTATTATTGGCATTGGTGGAAGTTGCACCAGAAGTCAAGCAGGAGGGGGTGCTATTGGAATTTGGGCAATTTTTGGCGATATGGGAAAACGCGCCGCATTTAAAGCAACCTTGGGATGAACTTGCTCCATTATTGGTCCTACTAGATTTGATCAATGGACATTTATTGCGAAGATGGTCAGGCGACCCGCAAGCGTAACATTTACGGAGTGTGATGAGGCCGAAAACTACTAGAGGATGGAGGGGGTT
Organism: Anabrus simplex; assembly: GCF_040414725.1. Classification (NCBI taxonomy): domain Eukaryota; kingdom Metazoa; phylum Arthropoda; class Insecta; order Orthoptera; family Tettigoniidae; genus Anabrus; species Anabrus simplex. Next base: position 495,007,971 of record NC_090266.1, read on the forward strand.
CTTTCGCGACACGCAAGGTATCCGTGTATCTAACTCCTTCCGCTGAGACGGCCATAGCCTCTAATTCAGCAAACGTTTGAGGACGCGACGCAAAACACAAATATGACCTGTATGATGGAGAAATACCTTCCACTATAGCCTGAACAATCTGGTCTTCAGGAAAATGAAGAGCAAATACCCTAGTATAGAACTTAATATCTTGGATGAAATCTGCCAAGTTTTCATCCAACCGCTGTACACGATAATAGTACTTCTGAATTAGTGAGGACCTTTCCCTAGCCGGAACGAAGTTAGCTAGCAAGTGGGCGTGGAAGTCTTTAATATATGATTGTTCGGAAATGGCTCTTACTATTTTGTCTGAGAGGACTCCAATGGAATAGGGGTTAATTATCTGCTAAATTTGACACGGAGAAAGAGAAAAAACGAGGGCATGATCCTGAAAGTCAACCAAAAACCTTAAGAATGAAATTACGTCACTGGTAGAGTTAACCGAAAGTTTAGAAATACCTCTGAGCAACATTGCTAATCGATGAGGCAAACTGCTGAACCCAGGGGACATAGTAGGTAGAGGCCTCAGTTGTAAAGAAGCTAATTCAGAACGTGCGTTATTCAACGAGGTACGGCGTTCAGACTCGTTGTCCAATGGGGACGAGGTTTCTTGAGCTCCAACAGTTTTCCTATTTCCTTCTCCTTTGGAGGACTCTTCCTCTTGAACTACGCTTACCGTAGCAGGTTGGTCGGTTCTGGGAGGAACTTTCCCAGTTAACAATTCGGTAACCTTAATGGACAATTCAGAAAGACTTTCAAGAACAACGCTAGCTTCCTTCCTCTGAATGTCATTCAAGTTCAGAGACAACAGATCGTTAACTCTATTAGAAAAATGAAATAACCTGGCTTGCACACGTTTAATTTGATTAGGAGAAGGGTCATTTTCTTCGAAAAAGGTAATTACAGAGACCAGCTCAGTAGTATTGTCCGTGATCGTGGAGAGAGAGTCGTCAATTTCTTTCTCTCCCAAAGTGGGGATGGAAATGGGCAAATCAAGGGACTCTCTAAGCTAATTTGTGTCTACCTCAACCGTGCCTCCAGATTGCACATTTCTAATTGTTAATTCATAGATCAACTCCTCCTTGCGCAAATAGTTGAGATGGAGGACATCGCGAGGGCCGGGCATGATGACAAAAAATTAAACAGTTTTGAAAGATGAAAAAGAAAAGTCCAGCGACAGAGAAAATTGTTAGAGTTCGAGAGCAAAGCAACGTTTAGCCGTCAAAAGGGGCTAATTTGAGACCCATTCAACCACGCTCTGCTACCACTTGTTACCGTGGTTTGGTGGATCAGCAGAGGTGAAAGAAGGTGCTGGGATGAATAGGTCTCAATATACGAAATTAAAGTTGATTTAAAATTTAACAAAGTTATATTTTCTTTTCAAGATCAAGAAATAACAAATATAACAGTTACTCAGTAGCCTAGCAACAAATCAAGAATGTACAATTACAGTTGTTAAAGGATTTGGGCTCCGAGACCCAGACACACAATTCTTGAGCAATTATCCCAACTTTACCCAAATACCAGGTTTGACAAAGGGGCAGAAAACCCCAATCATGCCCAGAAGCACTTGCTCCCTATTACTCAGTAAACCCTGCTCGAGGCACACAGAAACCAACTTTAAGAAAGAGCAACCCGCTCTTAAAGTTCAAGCCTATCAAAGGCCACCACAAACTCCACCTCCAAGCACATGAAAACAGGGGTAAAAATACCCAACCTACTGAGGCCTATTCCATAAAGAAACAGGACAATTACATGGCCTCCAAAATACCAACTTGAGAGGAGGCGAAACTGCACTCCTAATACATTTCTTTAAAACCTATTTGGCACTAGGCCGCTTATGCGAGGGCTAATCCCATACCAAAGAGGTGACTTATATAAGAAAATGATTTACATTACATTAGGAAGGGAAGAAACGGTTTTGAAAATAAGGTCACCTCAAAACAATACGATTGGGAGCTCGAGAGGGTTAAGCACTCTCTATCCCAATTTGTAGTTTAAAGAGATAGAATTGATACCAAGTGTCTTTTACATTTTGGAGGAAAGTTACATGGTCAAGGCTTCGAACCTGCCCCGAGAGTTAAACTGCTGAGCTAGCAAGAAAAGAAGTTATTAAAAGGCCATTACCTTATTGATGAACTGCTGCCCGACGAAAGAGGCGCTTCCCGCCCCCTGCTACATAATTACATTTTGAGAGATGTTACTGAAGTGGCGTGGAGACCCGAAAATCAGCAGTTTATATACCCTCGTGGAACATTCGAGACCTTTCATGAATGATAACACCCGCCCACAAGCTTTTTATTGGACGGTCAAAAGATTACATGTCAAAACTGGAGAAGAAAACCAGGATTGGTGGAAAATTAATTACAGAAATTTACGATTGGCCAATTTCAAAACTGGCGGAAAGAACGGATTAACATTGCCAACTTAAACAATGGCTGAAAGAAATTTAATAAAGAACAAACTTATAAATACTAAATTTCTTCAAAAAAAAAAGGTTCCTTCACTTCGCACTAGGGTGCACAATAGTAGTTCTTAAGTAGTGTCATCTAGAAGAGAATGTTCACACTTCTTGCTACAGAGAAAACGAAAATGAATCGAAACTGACAAAGTTCAGAACACTTCAAAATTTATAGTAATGACATCTTCTGAGAATTCTGGTAATTAAAGTGGTAGTTAAAGTTCAGGCTTCCTCCAGTAGAGGAGTTCCAACTGGCGCAATGTCTGAATTAGCGGCGCGGAGGTGTACCGACCGGTACAATTATTATTATTATTATTATTATTATTATTATTATTATTATTATTATTATTATTATTACAAATGACTTCGCTCCACTGATTTATTCCAAAATGTATTTTTATTTTTTACTTTTAAAGTACCCTCTTTAGCCTCAACACACTGTTAACTCTACGTAAACTAATCACATGAGGAAACGGTTTGACGCAGCTGTTGCACATTCAGCGGTGGCGCTTGAACAATTGAATGTGGCACTGGACGTAGGCTCCACCCACTGCCCCATCTTCATTGCGGGCACATTGTCGCTTGCTGTCCCCAAGGCGTGGAACAGTTGTAGACCTAACATCACTGTATCCAATTGATCAGATAATGGAAACATTTACGTTTTCTGAATTAGCTGATATTCACCTCGTTTACGGTGCAGCAGGAGAATCGGCACATGCAGCGAGGGAGCTGTACAGACAACGATTTCCAAACCGCCGTATTCCCAATAGCCGAACGTTCGTCGCTGTGCATCAAAGGCTCCGGGACACAGGCTCGCTTCTTCCTCGGTTCGAAGGTCGTGGACCGCATCGTGATCGTGCGGATCTTCGCCGGGAAGAAGAAATTTTACGACTTGTCGAAGAGACACCATCAATAAGCACAAGGACCTTGGCAAGGCAAGTAGGTACATCTAACTGGACTGTTCACCGTACATTGCGTGAACAGCTGTTGTACCCGTTCCACTACCAGAGGGTTCAGCATCTCCAAGAAGCTGATTACCTACCAAGAGTCGAATTCTGTATCTGGTTCTTGCAACAATGTGAAGGTAATGCAGACTTTCCGCACGATGTGTTGGTTACAGATGAGGCATCTTTTACTCGTGAGGGTATCATTAATTTTCACAACGCCCATACATGGGCAGAGGAAAACCCTCGTGCCATTCACCAAGGTCATTTCCAGCACAGGTTTTCTATAAATCTTTGGACCGGGATATTGGGAGATCAGCTTCTTGGGCCATTGGAACTGCTTGCACGACTAACTGGCTCTAGTTACCTCCATTTTCTGCAGTCTTCTCTGCCAGAGCTTCTGGACGACGTTCCACTACAGATACGTCAGCGGATGTGGTTCATGCACGACGGGGCACCTCCTCATGTCAGTATGGACGTTCGTCTATTTCTAGATCGCTGTTTCCCGAATCGGTGGGTTGGTCGGTATGGTCCCATCAGCTGGCCATCGCGGTCCCCCGATGTAAATCCACTGGACTTTTATTTCTGGGGGCACCTCGAAGACATGGTGTACCAAGTGGAAATCGCCGATGAAGCAACTCTACGACAACGAATCTGGGATGCCGTCGCAACTGTGAGAGCTGACGTGGATGTGTGGAGGCGGGTGAGAGCTTCGTGGTGTCACCGCATGGAAGCTTGTCGTCGAGCTAATGGAAGGCATTTCGAGCATTTCTTATAAAAAATAGAACTGTAACTTTGGACGTTCAAGTACATGTTCGCAAGCCTCTGTGGTGTAGTGGTTCGTGCGATTAGCTGCCACCCACGGAAGCTCGGGTTCGATTCCCGCTCAACCACGAAATTTGAAAAGTAGTACGAGGGATGAAACGGGGTCCACTCAGCCTCGGGAGGTCAACTGAGTAGAGGGGTTTCAATTCCCAGCTCAGCCATCCTGGAAGTGGTTTTCCGTGGTTTCCCACTTCTCCTTCAGGCAAATGCCGGGATGGTACCTAACTTAAGGCCACGGCCGCTTCCTTCCCACTCCTGCCCTTTTCTCTCCCATCGACGCCATAAAACCTGTCTGTGTCGGTGCGACGAAAAACAGTTTGTAAGTACATGTTCCACTAATCTCGGAGACATGTCCGGAATTTCAAGATTAATAATTCGGACTTGTTGTCAGTTCACTACTTTCCTTAGTGTTTTCCGACAGATGAAGAGCTACGAAGTTTGAGTGTAGCGGTTAATTGTTATTTGAATAATAGTAGTAGTAATAGACTAAAACAATAATAATAATAATAATAATAATAATAATAATAATAATAATAATAATAATAATAATAATGTTGTTTACGTCCCATTGGAGACACGAGGTGGCACTCACCTTCTGACCCCAGTTTGGGACGTTCGATCTTGGTCAGTCCGATGGTATTTGAAGGTGGTCAAATACGTCGGCCTCTTGTCGTTAGATTGACTGGCACGTAAAAGAACTCATAAGGGACTAAATTCCGGCACCTCGGCGACTCCGAAAAGCGGAAAAGTAGTTAGTGGTACGTAAAGCATATAACATTATTATAGATGCGATGTGTTCGAATTTTGGCCGCGGGTATTCTTTAACGTGTCTGTAAATCTACCGACCAAAATCGGGGCGTATTTTAGGAGCTTTAAATACCACCGGACTGAGCTAGAATAGAGAGTTAAAACACACGCAAATCGTATAGTAAAATGTGTGAGCTTTAGCGATAAAAATGTTTACCTTATGGTATTTAGAGATGTCTACCAGACTAATCGGACGTCCTATAGGCTTTGGGTTTGCGCTTTGTTGTGCTTTATAATAAAATAAGAAATGAAGTCCGGGGTGTTTCTGCATACTGCTAATAGTTCTCCCAAGAATCCATAATAATGAAATCACATTGTGGGAGAACATTCAACGTAAGCAGTTCGAAGAAAGCACTAGACGTGTCACGTGCTGGTCCGATTGTCTGCTGCTCCTAGCGACAGCGATGTGGTTAGACGGGTCCCCGCCCCCTACATGACACCGGACTAGACGTATGAGCGGCCTGCCTGACTTTCACAAGAATAACAGCTGTCAGAGCGGCGAATTATTGTCCGTACTAGTCGTTCACGAGTTACGTAGTAGTAGTAGTAGTAGTAGTAGTAGTAGTAGTGGTGGTGGTAATAGTCGTAGTCGTAGTAGTATTTGAATAATGCCAGTGTATGAAAATCACGAATACGCGCGCAACGAACCTATTGGGAAAGGTTTTCCAACATACGGGTGCCTAATCTAGCAACGATACTTGCTGTACTGCAACATGTGTGCGGAATAGGCTGGGTTATATCATGCTATGAAAAGCCAAGGTCTGCACGGCCACGTGTAATCCTAGACGCGGAAAGGCCGGGCTGAGTGACTCAGACGGTTGAGGCGCTGTGCTTCTGACCGCAACTTGGCAGGTTCTATCCTGGCTCAGTCCGGTGGTATTTGAAGGTGCTCAAAAGCGTCATCCTCGTGTCGGTAGATTTACTGGCACGTAAAAGAACTCCTGTGGGACTAAATTAAGGCACCTCTGCGTCTCCGGAAACCGTAAAAGTAGTTAGTGCGACATAAAGCAAATAACATTAATTTATTAGACGCGGAAGGAGACATCCTGACAATGGTAAACGTTGATCCCGGGCGCAGTACGCGTAGTATAACACGTGCAGTTGGTATACCAATTTGGACCATACGTAGGACACTGCATGAAGAGCGAATGCACTCTGACCACATTCAACGAGTGCAGTGTCTTTCACCAGCTGATTACCAATTTTTTTTTACAAGTTGACGTACATCGCCACGACATAGATAGGTCTTACGGCGACAGATATACCTAAGGGCTAGGATCGGGAAGGAAGCAACCGTAGTCTTAATTAAGGTACAGCCCCAGCATTTGAGTGGTGTGAACATGAAAAACCACGGAAGACCATCTTAAAGGCTGCCGACAGAGGGGTTCGAAGCCACTATATCCCGAATACTGGATACTGGTCGAACTTTAGCGACTGCTACTATCAAGCTCGGTGATGATTTAAGAGTGGATTTCTGCCGCTGGTTAATTGATCAAGCACGCAATCCAGAATTTCTGTCTGGTGTATTAGTGACACGTGAGTCAATTATTACACAAGGAGTTTTTAATATTTACATAACTCACTCATGGGCTGTGGAACATCCCCTCTCAGTATACCAAGGCAACTTCTAGCACCGGCTCTCATTGAATATGTAGATGGATGCAGTGGGAGGTGTGTTTCTTTGACCAATCGTATTTTTATTTGAGTTATTTTGCTTTACGTCCCACTGATTATTTTTACCGTCTTCTGAGACGCTGAGGTGCCGAAATTGAATATCGCAGGAGTTGATTTACGTGCCAGTATTTCTACGACACGAGGCTGATATATGTGTGCCCCATCAAATACCATCAGACTGAGCCAAGATTGAACCTGCCAAGTTGGAGGTCGGAAGGTCAGGACCTCAACCGTCTCAGACACTCAGACCGGTACCAATCACCTTGCTTGCATAAATTTGATCGTTGTAGCTTTCCTTATGGTGACGATGGGATGGGAAAGGGCTAGTGTCGGAAAGGAAGCGACCTTGGCCTCCTTGACGTTACAGCCCCAGCATTTGCCTGGTGTGAACATGGCAAACCACGGAAAACCATCTTTAGGGCTGCCAACAGAGGGGTTCGAACCCACTATACCCCGCTCATGAGCTGTGGAACATCCCCATTCAATAGGGGCGATTTCCAGCACCGGTTCTAATTAACATCTGGATGGGTGTAGTTGGAGGTCGGTTACATCTTTTTATTAATGTTATCTTGCTCCTGTAGATACAGTACGTTACTGGCGCTTTCAGAGGATGTGTCGCTTCGACTACGCTAACCACGTGGATTTTACAAGATGGTGCAGACATTTCCTCAACGGTAGACAGGACGATGTGAAACTGTCAATTGGCCAGCCCTTATTCCAGACCTTATTCCAGTGGATTGTTATGTCTGGCGGGACATGAAACACAAAGTATACTGAACTGAAGTAACCACTTCGGATGACCTCCGTAAACGTATTTTTAGGCACCAGAGGATATTCTGAACAACATAGGTTCCTTGTCTCGAATGCGTCGCAACTGGATTCGGAGAAGTGAAGCCTGCAGAGAAGCCCAGGGTGGTCACTGTGAACAATTGCTACGAGTTTCGCTTTGGTATGTCAGATGCTACGCCATTTCTGCACCGTAATGGCTTGGGAGTACACTACAGGGTCGATATAGTATTTTGAGTCTCGATAGTTCGATATTCTCATAAATCCGAGCAGGGAAATTGAAGTACCGGTAACAAAAATTATAAATCGAGAGTTTCAGTGCGCGAGTGACTTGTACATGCCGAAACTGAACACAACACAGGGAAGACGTGCTTGTTAAAACGCTAGACATTGACCTTGAACGCATTTTGGCAGTTCCTCAATTCTACCCTGCATGTGGTTTTGGTTTTATACGTGTGTTCGAGCAATTTATATTTTGTTTCTTATTCACTACGAGTTAAAACAAAAGACACGCGCTTTTAAGGGCCGATGACCTTAAAACAGCAATCATCATCATCATCATCATCACCATCATCATCATTAACACGTATAAAAATTCAATAAAATGATTGTGTTATATTCATCATTACTGAAATAGGAAAAAATTCAATCAAATTAGTTATTTCATTCCCACACCTCGTGGAGGAGTCAGCTATACGTGTAGCTCTTGGGCCATGTAGTAAGGAAGTAGAGTTGTAGGGATGAAATAATTCAAGTTGGACGTATGTCTTGTACATACAATAAATTGAATTGAATATGTTAGTAAATATGCTTGTTGTTTAAAGGGGCCTAACATCGAGGTCATCGGCCCTGTTAGTAAATACCTGACCGCGGAGAGATATAACCGCAGCAACAACACGGACCCCAGAGGAGGCCCGCAGAGCACCTCACCTAGGACAGAGATCCCCCCAAACACCCTGTTTATTGAGTAAATTTTCATGGTACAATGTTGACACACATACATGGGTAAATAAACAAACAAACAAACAAACAGAGCGAAGTGGTTGCCTTGAACTTGCTGGGCCGAGTGAGACGAGTTCTTAGTCCAGATATGTGAACAAAACAAGCACTCAGGTCATTGACCATGCTACACTCTTAAAGGCTAGAGAGCAGATTAAAGGCGATGTATCACAAGGTCAAACTTAAACATGTAGCAGAACGTAAGATGTAACTGTGACACACGAGAAACGAAACACAACCCGGGCTGGGGAAATAAACACAGATCTTGCAGCACTGTCTTGAAGCACAGAACAGAAACATAGATGTACACCGGCACACGACACAAAAGGTGAATTAAAGACGGAAAAAGTACTGTGTCACTTGAAGCTAAAGAGAAGTTATAAATAAACGAAATAAACTAAATCTAAATAGTAAAAATAACAATGATAATATAAAAATAACAATAATATTAATAACAAAATATCAAATATGAATAACAAGTATACGACTTAAAAGGAGAGTAAAAAGAGGAATAAGACGAAAATATGAACAGGTGAATAATAATAATAATAATAATAATAATAATAATAATAATAATAATAATAATAATTGTTACGGAGTTTTCCGTGGTAGTTAGAGGTGAAAGAAGGTGCGGGGGGTGAACAGATCTCAGGCTACGAAATTAAAGTGAATTTAAAATTTAACAAGGTTATATTTTCTTAGCAAAAAGCAAGAAATAACAATAATGGCAGGTACAGAGTAGCAAAACCACTAATCAAGAATGTACAATTACATGATTTGGGGCTCCGAGAGCCAGACACACAATTCTTGAGCAATTAGCCCAACTTTATTATATACAGAATTCAACAAAGGGGCAGAAGACCCCAATCATGCCCAGGAGCACTCGCTCCCACTTACATCCTAAAGCCTCCTCGAGGTGCGCAGAAACAAACTTCAAAAGAGCGATCTGCTCTCAAAGGTTAAGCCTATCAAAGGCCACACCAAACTCCACCTTCAAGTTGTCCTCTAAGGACATAAACACAGGGGTAAAGATACCCAACCTACTGAGGCCTATTAAGTGAGAAAATTTAATTACATGGCCTCTAAAATACCAATTTGAGAGGAGGCGAACTTGCTCTCCTAATACACTTTGTTTAAAACCTACTTGGCACTATGCCGTTAATGCAAGGGCTAATCCCATACTAAAGAGGTGACTTTTAGAAGGAAACAATTTACATTACGTTAAGGAAGAAACGGTTGTGAAAATAAGTTCACCTCAATGCAATATGAGAGGGAGCTCGAGAGAGTTAAGCACTCTCTATCCCAATATGAAGCTTAAAAGATAGAATAAATAAAAAGATTCTTTACATTTTAGGGAAAGTTACATGGTGGAAAAGCTTCGGACCCGCCCCGAGAGTTAAACTGCTGAGCTAGCAAGAAAAGAAGTTATTAATCGGCCATTACCTTGTTGATGAACTGCTGCCCGAAGGAAGAGGCGCTTCCCGCCCCCTGCTATGTACTTTACACACTGAAAGATGTTACTGAAGTGGCCCAGGGACCCTAAAATCAGCAGTTTATATACTCTCACAGAAAGTTCGAGGCGTTTCAGGAAGGAAAACACCCGCCCACAATCATTTTATTGGTGGATAAAGAAAACCCCTACACAAGATGAAGAAGAAACACATTATTGGTGGAAAATTAATTAAAGAAATTCGGGATTGGCTAAATTCAAAACAAGGGGAAAGAAAGGGTTAATATTGCCAACTTAAACAATGACTGAAAGAAATTTAGCAAAGAACAAACTTTTGAAACTAAATTTTCTCCAAAAAAAAAACAGTTCTTTCACTTCGCACTAGGGTGCACCGTTGTAGTTCTTCAGTAGTGTCCTCTAGAAGCGAATGTTCACACATCTTACTACAAGCAAAACAAAAATACGTCGAAAACAACACAGTACAGAAACTTCAAAATTTCCAAGTAGTGACATCTTCAGGGTAACTTGAAAATTAACACATAAGACAAAGTTCAGACTTATTCCAGTAGGGGGGTTTCAACTGCCGCAAGGTTTGAATTAGCGGCGTGGAGGTGTACCGCCCGGTACAATAATAATAATAATAATAATAATAATAATAATAATAATAATAATAATAATAATAATAATAATAATAATAATAATAATAATAATAATAATAATAATCAGACGAGGAAGAAGAGTAATAAGAAGAAGTTCAATATGAGTAGTAGCAATAATAATAAGACTGAAAATTAATAATACCGGTAACGTTATTTGCTGTTATTTGCTTTACGTCCCACTAACTACTCGTACTGTGCCTGTAAATCTACCGACACGAGGCTGACGTATATGAGCACCTTCGAATACCACCGGATTGGCCCAAGATCGAGCCTGCTAAGTTGGAACCAAGAAACCAGTGCTCTAACCGTCTGAGCAACTCAGACTGGCCACTTTTATTTTGATAAATTTATTAAGCACTGCAAAGGAAGCAGTAAGTTATGCTTTATTTTACCATTACACATATGCTTTTCGTTTGTAAGCACGAAGTAATAATGTAATTTTTTACGTCCTAATAACTACTTTGACAGGTTTTGGAGACGCCGAGGCGCCGGAATGTTGTACCGCAGGACTTTTTTAATGCAAGTAAATCTACAGACACGAAACTGGCGTATTTCAGCACCTTCAAATACCCCCGAATTGAGCCTTCATCGAACCTGCCAAGATGGGATCAGAATACCAGCGCCCTATCGTCCGAGGTACTCAGCCCGGCATTAGAGCTTGGAATACGTTGGTCGTGCGGTTAGGGGCGCGAAACTGTGAACTTTCATTGGGGAGATACTGGGTTCGAACTCCACTGTCGAGAGCCCTGAAGATGGTTCTCCGTGGTTTCCCATTTTCACACCAGGAAAATGCTGGAGCTGAACCTTTTTTAAGGCCACGAACGCTTCCTTCTCACGTCTACACCTTTTCTGTCCCATCGTCGCAATAAGACCTATCTGTGACGGTGCGACGATAAGCCAATTATGAAAATCATCATATTTAGGACATTATACAACTGTCGAGATCCATAGTTATAAACGATGAGAAGTATTTTCTGGGCAGACATTATTGGCGAGTAGTCAATAATAATAATAATAATAATAATAATAATAATAATAATAGAATTTGCGTTAGGTTCACGGTTTTCGGAGACGATGAGGTGCCGGAATTTAGTCCCGCAGTGGTTCTATTTACGTGTCACTAAATCTACCGGCACGAGTGTGACGTATTTGAGCACATTCAAATACCACCGGACTGGGCCAGGTTCGAACCTGCGAGGTTGGAGTCAAAGGGCCAGCACCTCAACCGTCTGAGCCATACAGCCCGGCAGAAAGCACGAAATGTAGGTACGTACACCGGTAGCAGCCTTCAGCTGTTATCGTAGTTCAGTTGCTCGTAAACATAAGACCAGTTTGGCATATATATATTATGTAACATCTCGTGGCATTGCATTAGCGTTCAGCTGTTACAGTAGTACATATGCTCTGAAACATAAACAGAAACCGGTTTGGCACGGATGGCGCGTGACTTGCCTGTTATCAACGGAAAGCTATTCATTCACAGAACAAGGCATACTACCTATTCTAAAAACATCGTATCCCTTTGCTCTCGAAAATAACTTCCGCGGATTACTAAAAGGTTGATATATAGTGGTTCGTCACATCGTTCTCTATTGCTACAAGAAATATCTGCACGTATACACCAAACACTCTGTATATAAAGTAACTTGTCCTGACTGACTGACTGACTGACTGACTGACTGACTGACTGACTGACTGACTGACTGACTGATTCATCATCGCCGAGCTAAAACTACTTGACATAAAGAAATGAAATTTTGAGGATACTTTCATAATAAGATGTAGGTGATCGCTAAGAGAGGATTCTTGGATATTCCGTCTCTAAGGGGGTGAAAAAGGGGTGAAATTTTAAAATGAGTGTATCTATATCTCAAAACTTTAAAGGTTTACAGATGTAGAAATTGGTATTTAGAATCTTCTTTAAAAATAAGGAAACACTTTTTTTTCGGAAAATTCCAATGGGAGGGGTGAAGAAGGGTGAAATAGTGGTTGAATGCCTTTAACGAGGATACCGGTACTTATATCTCAGAAAGTGAACATATTACAGACCTGAAAATTGGTACTTTTGATCACTTTTAAAAATAAAGAAGCACGTATTTTTTGTTTTTGGAAAATCCAATTAATGGGAGGGTGAAAAGGGGGGTAAAATTTTAAAATTAGTGTATCTGTATCTCAATACTTTGAAAGTTTACAGATGTAAAAATTGGTATTTAGAATCTTCACTGAAAATAAAGAAACACGTTTTTTTCCAAAAATCCCAATAGGAAGAGTGAAAAGGGGTGCAAAATCGTTTGAATGCCTTTAATAAGGATACTTATATCTAAGAAAATGAAGATATTACAGACCTAAAAATTGGTGTTTGGGAGCTCCTTTAAAAATAAAGAAACATGTATCTTTCTGTTTTCGGAAAATCCAATTAATGGGGGGTGAAAAGGGGGTGAATATTTAAAATGAGTGTATCTATATCTCAAAACTTTTAAAATTAACAGATGTAAAAATTGGTCTTTAGAATCTCCTTTAAAAATAAGGAAACACGTATTATTTTGTTTTCGGAAAATCCCAATACGAACATGAACATGAAGATATTACAGACCTGAAAATTGGTGTTTGAAATCTCCTTTAAAATAAAGAAACACGTATTTTTTGGTTTTTGGAAAATCCAATTAATGGGGTTTGAAAAGGGGGTTAATTTTTAAAATGAGTATATCTATATCTCAAAACTTCTAAAGTTTATAGATGTAATAATTTGTATTTAGAATCTCCTTTAACAATAAAGAAACATGTATTTTTTGTTTTCGGAAATACCACTTGGGTGGAGGGGGTAGTTAATAATGACTGAAAATGGTGTTGAATTATTTTAATTAGGCTACTGATATCTTAAAAATGAAGATGTTACAGACGTGAAATATGATATTTGGAATCAGCTTTAAAAGTAAAGTAACACGTATTCTCGGAAAATCCAATGAAGGGACGGGGAGGGGGCTAATGAATAGAAAAATTAATTGACTTATTTGTATGAGAATACATAAGCTAATAAAAACTAAAGTTGTTACAGACGTGAAAATTGGTATTTGGATCTCCTTTAAAAACAAATGAAAACGCATTTTGAGGGGGAAACCATCTTGGGGGTGTGGGGGCGGGGGAGTGAAAAGAAGTTGAATTCCTTTCGTGAGGACACATAAATCTAAAACTGAAGAAGTTAGAGTCGTGATATTTGGTATTTAGAAGACCCTTTCCTATTAAAGAAACAAGTATTTTTTGCCGGAAAATTCACTTAGGGGGAGGGGGAGGAGTTTGAAAGGAAGTGAAAAAAGTGAATTATTTTTATGGGTATACTTATATCTCAAAACTGAAGGTAATAGACGTGACCACATTGGTGTTTGGAGTATCCTTTAAACATTAAGAAGCACGCCATCTTTTCATTCTTTTTTGGGGGGTAAATAAACTTAACGGCGGTGGGGTGTAAAAGGCGGGGAGACCAATTGATTTTACTGTTCGCAATGTACTTACAAGGAGCCTCCGTTGCTCAGGCGGCAGCGCGCCGATCTTTCATAGCTGGGTTCCGTGGTTTAAATCCCGGTCACTCCATGTGACATTCGTGCTGGACAAAAAGGAGGCGGGACAGGTTTTTCTCCGGATACTCCGATTTTCCCTGTCATCATTCATTCCAGCAACACTGTCCAATATCAATTCATTTCATTTGTCATTTATTAATCATTGCCCCACAGAAGTGCGACAGGCTTCGGCAGCCGGAACTATTCCTATTGTCGCCGCTAGACGGGGGCTTTATTCATTCCATTCCTGGCCCTGTCGAATGACTGGAAACAGGCTGTAGATTTTCGATGTACTTATTCTGATCATAAACCGATCATTTCTAATCTTTTCTGGGTTCGTTTTCAAGAACCATTTTTCCTTCGGAGAACGTTCTTAGATTACAGCAGATTCTCCTGGCATACAAATAAAAATTTAAACTAATTTGAAATAAACGATAGGAAAGAGATTGACCGTCCGTTCACCTCTATAATAAGGTCGATAATGCACGGAAGAATGTCATTCGTATCGCCAGAAATCCCGCACATTTGCCTACGCGCGACAATGGTGCTGGTCACATTGTCAACAATGACAATGGCAGCAGATGTAAGTTACCGCCAAGTAGCGGTCTTGCATCTTGCTGTGGGGTCCAGAACATCTATTAATAATAATAATAATAATAATAATAATAATAATAATAATAATAATAATAATAATAATTTTCTGGACCGTCGTCAAATGTGCGGATCCCGCTGGAAACGGGTCCTGGACGGGTAATGACTAAGAATGCAGTCCGGCCGCGGGTTCAGTACCGCCAAGGCACCCAAGAAGACACCACGCCTGATCTCCTGAAGGATTTGATCCATATTAAAAATGCTTATAGGAAAAGATGGCAAAGATTTAGGGACCCAACTGACCGGGTGGAATATCTGGACCTAGCCCTGGAAGTACGAAATCGATTGCTGGAAAGAATGATTGAAAAATGGGAGGAAACTTGCCGTAATGTATTAGAAAACGAGTTAGATCTCGAATTTTGGCGGATTCTCGCAGTAAACGAGTCAGATCGCGAATTTCGGCGGATTATATATCTACAACAATAAGCATTCAATTATGAATTTCAGTATAATACCGTAGCGAAGCACGGGTATCTTGCTAGTAATGTTATATTAGGCCAGTCCAACTTCTCTTATTTCATCCAGTCATAGCAATTTCATTACGGGTGGCTGTTTCTGACCTACTTTTCTTTACACACCCAATGTGTAATATCGCTCATTCATTCATATTTGTTTCTCCAAATTTACTTCAAGGCAGTCAAAGAGAGGAGCAGTAAAGGCTGGACGGAGTCAGGTGTTAAGTTAATACACTGACGTTACGGGAGGGAAAAACCGATTCATTGTATGGGTGTGAGACAAATTTTCTGCACGCGAATGTACTTAATAATACATAGTAATAGTAATAAATCAAAATTCATCGCCGAGCAGCCAATGAAGGGTCTTCGAGGCGTAGAAAGTTAAGGCTGCCATTATTCGCAACCTTGGAACTTAGGGGTAGAGTAGTTAGTTCCATACCTGGCCATCCCAGGAATTAACCGGGTGCTGGGCTGAGGAGTTTGGGACGGTAGAGCTGGATACCGACTCAGTGCGGTTGTAGTTGAAGATACTTAAACACTCAGCCTAGTGCCTATGGCATATAAATGAGCTCCTGCGGAACAACATTTCGGCACCTGTGTGTCCCTAAAAACTTTAAAGAGGTTAATGGGACACAAAACCGATAACGTTATTATTAAGCTGGTACTCATTTTTGGTGTTGGCTGAGTGAACCTCAGAACCATATGCCTACCGGGAATGGAAATCTCATTTTAAAACGCCGGGGAATCGAACCCACATCTTTCCGAGTGAAACGAGCACGTCTTTCTCACTTCGCCTAGGAATCCTCCAGTTCATAATAGCAATGAGATTAATGCATATCATTCTCCAGTAAACAAAATATTAATTACGATATTCAGTATGTAATTTGCGGAACGTTAAATTAAATATTTATTTGATGACCTTTTAAGAAATCAGTCACCACTGATCTGCATTTAGGGCTGTCACCCAGGTGGCATATTCCCTAAATTGCGGATCTTAATATAATATTCCGTTTAAGAGAATATTGCAATGAATACATTATATCAGTAAGGCAAGTAAAAAGCCATGCTGTGGGCCCACTTACGTGAATTACCTAGCCCTCGCTCCACAACATGCACAAAGCACCAAAATGGAGCAGACTGGACGACAGAAGAAGCGTATTACGACCCTACGCAATATCTTTGGGGATCAGGTAATGTTGATAATCAGGAAACAGACTCTTTCGTATGTTCTTAAACTTTATTGGATCAGGAGAGAAGGTTGCAATCAGACAGAAAATATGTGCCTTAAAGGAGGTAACTTCCCCTCAATGCAGTCATAGTAGGCTGTATACCCGCAGTATATATCTCCTCCCTTGGTAAATGTACCATTGGCTTTAATTATGCCAATATTAAACCAACGCCCGTGTTTACCTAACGCGTTTCAATCAATAAAGACAATTTTCGTTCGTTCGTAATCTGTTTACCCTCGGACTCAGCGAGGGATCCCACCTCTACCGCCTCAAGGGCAGTGTCCTGGATATTCAGACATTGGGTCGGGGATACAATTGGGGAGAATGACCAGTACCTCGCCCAGGCGGCCTCACCTGCTATGATGAACAGGGGCCTTGTGGAGGGATGGGAAGTTTGGATGGGACAGGCAAGGAAGAGGGAAGGAAGCGGCCGTGGCCTTAAGTTAGGTACCATCCCGGCATTTGCCTGGAGGAGAAGTGGGAAACCACGGAAAACCACTTCCAGAATGGCTGAAGTGGGAATCGAACCCACCTCTACTCAGTTGACCTCCCGAGGCTGAGTGGACCCCGTTCCAGCCCTCGTACCACTTTTCAAATTTCGTGGCAGAGCCGGGAATCGAACCCGGACCTCCGGGGGTGGCAGCTAATCACGCTAACCACTACACCACAGAGGCGGACAAGACAATTTTCACTTATTATTAAGGTGGAGTAGGAAGTGGTCGGAACGCACTTACATTAGTGCGCTGTGTTACTAGTCTACGTTTACGAATCTCCGTCCCCTTATTAGGGACGTTCATGCTTATTAACAGTTGAAATTTTATCACATGATTATTACGAGAAACGCTAAAGAGAAGAAACTATTTGCTGATATTCTTCCTCAGGGAGCTTCCATCACTGAGACAAATATTTACGAATTCAAATTAAATAAGTCCGCCTCTGTGGTGTAGTGGTTATCGTGATTAGCTGCCACCCCCGGAGGTCCGGGTTCGATTCCCGGCTCTGCCACGAAATTTGAAAAGTGGTACGAGGGCTGGAACGGGGTCCACTCAGCCTCGGGAGGTCAACTGAGTAGAGGTGGGTTCGATTCCCACCTCCGTCATCCTAGAAGTGGTTTTCCGTCGTTTCCCACTTCTCCTCCAGGCAAATGCCGGGATGGTACCTAACTTAAGGCCACGGCCGCTTCCTTCCCTCTTCCTTGCCTGTCCCATCCAATCTTCCCATCCCTCCACAAGGCCCCTGTTCAGCATAGCAGGTGAGGCAGCCTGGGCGAGGTACTGGTCATTCTCCCCAGTTGTATCCCCGGCCCAAAGTCTGAATCTCCAGGACACTGCCCTTGAGGCGGTAGAGGTGGGATCCCTCGCTGAGTCCGAGGGAAAAGCCGACCCTGGAGGGTAAACAGATTAGGAACGAACGAAATTAAATAAGATAGATAAAAATAACTATAACTGTCTTAAGGGACTTAGTGAAGATGGTAAGCGTAGGTAGGCATTTTTTTGGTAAATGTCCATCTAACATTATATACATTACATATTTACAAACATTGACTTCAGACTGAAGAGTGATACGACATTTAGTAAGTGTTCTGCTCAAGTAATTTTACATTACTCCCCTGAGGGTGAAAAATATAAATACGAGAATTATTAACAAAATCGTTTGTATTATAAGACATATTGTGCATAAATTATTAACTTTGAAGGGAAGTAATTGTTATGAGTTCAATGCCGTTGTATATGTATGGTGCGTCTCAGACAAGACCCTAAATGGCGTTAGATAAGAATGCCTGCATATGGTAGCTGAGACTATACGATTACTTTTATAGAAATAATCGTTAAATAGATTGCGATTAATATACCTTCGTTAAGTGGAATTTAGGGTGATAAGGACACATCAAGTTTGTAACAACTTTAGTTTCTTTAGAAAATAACACTAGAGGAAGAATGTAACCATAGACAAAATATATTCCCTGGAAATATATTACATTGTAGAATACAAATTAGAGAGTAAAATGAAATTGTAACCAGTGTAATGCATTCAGCGTAATAACAATTGCTAATTGCAAATGTCATACCTATTTATGTACACTTACTGACAGAGCAAATGCAACACCAAGAAGGAGTGATTCGAAAGGGATGAAAGTTGGGGAAAAAACAGAGACGGCACGGACGAATAACTGATGTTTATTTCAAACCGATATGCAGGTTACACAATGCGCATGGCATCGGCTCACTAGGAAGTAGGACCACCGCGAGCGGCGATGCACGCAGAAACACGTCGAGGTACAGAGTCAATAAGAGTGCGGATGGTGTCCTGAGGGATGGTTCTCCATTCTCTGTCAACCATTTGCCACAGTTGGTCGTCCGTACGAGGCTGGGGCAGAGTTTGCAAACGGCGTCCAATGAGATCCCACACGTGTTCGATTGGTGAGAGATCCGGAGAGTACGCTGGCCACGGAAGCATCTGTACACCTCGTAGAGCCTGTTGGGAGATGCGAGCAGTGTGTGGGCGGGCATTATCCTGCTGAAACAGAGCATTGGGCAGCCCCTGAAGGTACGGGAGTGCCACCGGCCGCAGCACATGCTGCACGTAGCGGTGGGCATTTAACGTGCCTTGAATACGCACTAGAGGTGACGTGGAATCATACGCAATAGCGCCCCAAACCATGATGCCGCGTTGTCTAGCGGTAGGGCGCTCCACAGTTACTGCCGGATTTGACCTTTCTCCACGCCGACGCCACACTCGTCTGCGGTGACTATCACTGACAGAACAGAAGCGTGACTCATCGGAGAACACGACGTTCCGCCATTCCCTCATCCAAGTCGCTCTAGCCCGGCACCATGCCAGGCGTGCACGTCTATGCTGTGGAGTCAATGGTAGTCTTCTGAGCGGACGCCGGGAGTGCAGGCCTCCTTCAACCAATCGACGGGAAATTGTTCTGGTCGATATTGGAACAGCCAGGGTGTCTTGCACATGCTGAAGAATGGCGGTTGACGTGGCGTGCGGGGCTGCCACCGCTTGGCGGCGGATGCGCCGATCCTCGCGTGCTGACGTCACTCGGGCTGCGCCTGGACCCCTCGCACGTGCCACATGTCCCTGCGCCAACCATCTTCGCCACAGGTGCTGCACCGTGGACACATCCCTATGGGTATCGACTGCGATTTGACGAAGCGACCAACCTGCCCTTCTCAGCCCGATCACCATACCCCTCGTAAAGTCGTCTGTCTGCTGGAAATGCCTCCGTTGACGGCGGCCTGGCATTCTTAGCTATACACGTGTCCTGTGGCACACGACAACACGTTCTACAATGACTGTCGGCTGAGAAATCACGGTACGAAGTGGGCCATTCGCCAACGCCGTGTCCCATTTATCGTTCGCTACGTGCGCAGCACAGCGGAGCACTTCACATCATGAGCATACCTCAGTGACGTCAGTCTACCCTGCAATTGGCATAAAGTTCTGACCACTCCTTCTTGGTGTTGCATTTGCTCTGTCAGTCAGTGTATATACTTATGTACTATTTTTAAGTGTCATGAGCTACAAACCAACCTCTGGCCTTAAAGTTTTTTTCGCGTTTTCCTGGACTTCAAGGTTTTTCATCAGATACAAATCTCATGAATTGATGCTCAACCTTCCTTACGATATTTTGTAGTTACTTTCGATGGTTTGATCATTTTAAAGAACGTATTTCGGCATGACCAACTTATAAGCCTCTCAACATTTAAAATGTAAAAAAAAAAAAAAAAAAAAAAAAAGATTTAGATGAAAAGTAAGTGAAATAAGATCTCTTTTATTTTGACGAGTTGTTTTACGTCGCACCGACACAGACAGTTCTAATGGCGGCGATATGATAGGACATAAAGGCAACTACAGGGCTGCCGGCAGTGGGGATCGAACCCACTGTATCCCGAATACAAACTCACAGCTGCGCGCACCTAACCTCACGGCCAACTCGCTCGCTGGAATAAAATCAAACTTACAACAAATCCTACCATTGATAACGGTCACTGTGATATCCATTTCCGTATTTGTAGGTTAAAAGAGGAAACATTTACCAAGTCGTCGGACAAATTGCGTGTGAGAAAGATCGTATCTTAAAATGAGGGTTGATGTGATCAGAACGTAACTCAGGATCACTACAGCTTGAGCTGTCCCGCGGGTTTCATAGAAAGGAAGAAGAACAATCACCTGTTACAGATAAATCCCTATCACGTAGAGAAGGACATTACATTCCATTGGAATTGATTCTTGCACAAGAGAGGTCACCATTCCGCCATCAGAAGAACGTCAGTAGAGTTGAAGAATGACAGGAGAACGAGAATAGCATTCCCTGTCGTGAAATAAGTACACCTCTTAGCTTGTAAGGATCGTGTTATCTTCAGTCAGCTCGTCCTAACACATTGTGGCAACCGTGACACTCATCAATTGTGAGATAAATTATTTCGGAAGCACCCCATATAGTGTCTACCCCAAGAAAAGTAACTTGAATGAAAGCATAGATCTGTTGTGAAAATGCTTCTAATACGAACTTGAAATGACAATCCTTGAACACTGAATACTGCTGTAATACACGTGTAATTTAAAAGCATCTATGAACACGAACAGATTTAGATATCATCATCATCATCATCATCTGTTTACCCTCCAGGTTCGGTTTTTCCCTCGGACTTAGCGAGGGATCCCACTTCTACCGCCTCAAGGGCAGTGTCCTGGAGCTTCAGACTCTGGGTCGGGGGATACAACTGGGGAGTATGACCAGTACCTCGCCCAGGTGGCCTCACCTGCTATGCTGAACAGGGGCCTTGTGGAGGGATGGGAAGATTGGAAGGGATAGGCAAGGAAGAGGGAAGGAAGCGGCCGTGGCCTTGAGTTAGGTACCATCCCGGCATTCGCCTGGAGGAGAAGTGGGAAACCACGGAAAACCACTTCCAGGATGGCTGAGGTGGGAATCGAACCCACCTCTACTCAGTTGACCTCCCGAGGCTGAGTGGACCCCGTTCCAGCCCTCGTACCACTTTTCAAATTTCGTGGCAGAGCCGGGAATCGAACCCGGGCCTCCGGGGGTGGCAGCTAATCACGCTAACCACTACACCACAGAGGCGGACCAGATTTAGATGTACGACGTGAATAATAGCATGAAGAGCGAGCATTACAGGCTTGTTATCTGGCTGTGAAAGCCATCACAACTCTGCTACTTCAAGCGCTTTGGTGGCAGTGAGTGAGTTGACGGTAAAGAGGAAAAGAAATAAAAGATGTTGAAAATTCTGTCTCGTGGCTATATATCTCATAATCAAAGATATTTAGTGAGCTCTTGTTAAGTCTGAGAAATAAAATCGTAGATGAATGACGTTAATTTTGTTACTAGCGAAGTAAATGAATCAGTAACTGCAGAAACTAGGGAACATAAAATGAAGACTACCTCAAGAGAGTAAAATCTTTATATAATTTGTGTTTCTCTCCTGTAACACTAATATGAAACACGATCCCAGTTATTGATGGCCTTAATTTTCAGCTTAAAATACGTGTACATGGAAGTGGTAGCTGTAGCAGAACAATCTTTCTATTAATGACCCAACCATGGTGGCGTAACGTTAGGGCCTGCAATTCAGGTGGGGCCGAGCCTTCCACGAAGTCCGCTCAAAAGCATGAAGATAATATAAGCCTACCCTAACTTCACTCTGCACGGAAATTGTCAGGAGATCTAAATGGTTTATTTTTTTAATTTTGTACGTAGAGAAGTTGCTATTCGGTTGCATCTAGCAGCAGTTATCGTAACTTTGTTGAATGTAACACAGCACAGTCCGGCCACGCGGTGTAGGGGGCAACGCGTCCGCCTGTCACCCGGTGGCCCCGGGTTCAATTCTCGGCCGGGTTAGGGGTTTTTAATGGTAAATGATTAATATCCCCTGCCTGGTGACTGGGTGTTTGTGTCGTCTTTAACGTTCCATACCTCACATTCAACACTCTACACTTCCGCAATTCCACTTGCACGCAGGTTCGTATCATATGGTAGAAGTAGTGGCAAATGATCTACAGAGAACGACGCCACGAACACATATCATTTTTAGAAAAACAATCCTTGCCCTTACTGTCCTCGCAACACCGCGATATGCTCCTCAGAAAAGACCTGCACCAAATTATTCAAAAATAATTGCGGCAGATGGTAAGAAAATAATACTTTCTTGGTGTGTAGTGTACCTGAGTTCGTATTATGCACAAAATATGCTAATCATTTAACTTTTCACGCATTTATGTGACAACAATGTGTAATTCCAACAATAATTTGATGTAGAAACGAACAGTCAACTCAGTTTCCCGCTCTCTTCGCTCGAAGGTAATAATATGGCGTACTTACACCAAGGGTAATAATAAACTTATCAGTTGTGCGGTTTGATATTTTTCAAACTTTAGCCGGGCTGAGTGGCTCATACGTTTGAGCCGCAGGCCTTCCGACCCCAACTTGGCAGGTTCGATCCTGGCTCAGTGCGATGGTATGTGAAGGTGCTCAAATACGTCAGCCTCGTGTGAGTAGATTTACCAACAAAAAACTAAATCTGTGGGACTAAATTCCGGCACCTCTGCGTCAACGAAAATCGTAAATAGTAGTTAGTGGGACGTAAAGCAATAACGTTATTACTAATTTCACACTGTATTTGAAAAGTTTTTATTTACATATTTTCTTGATTATTTCCGGGTTGTAATAGAATAAATTATGATATCTGTGACCTCAGTATCGGTAGTTACTGAAAAGTGAATCCAATTGTTGGCAGTTCAACAGCTTAGCCGTTAAATCACAGAAGCAGTCAAATAACGATTATTAAACATCCTTTTTTAATAATCTTACAACCATGAATAAACACTTTGTTCGTATAATTTGACAATATATTTCGTTAATTCCACTTGCTTTAATTTCGTTTATGTTAGTTATTCATAGGTATTACATTTCATTTGAGGGGGACGGGAATTTTTAATCTAGCAGGCGGGCCTGTATCATATTAGATATGCCCCTGTCTAAACAGAAATCAAGTATATAACAGTAAAGAATGTTTATCGTGCAGTACTAAGAGATGGCAGATCGTGATATGTAAGTATAGTGAAGTTAGGAATAAATCATATGAAGAATTAAAGCCATATGTCATTCTTAACCCTGGGACCGCTCAACGGAACACTGAGTTCAGTAGTTTTGTATTTCGCATTAATGTTTTCTTCATAACCACTATAGCGTCCCTCCGCCGTGACTTTCCTTTTACCTTCACACTCTCCTAGTTTGTGCACTCATTCTAACCAGTATTTTCTATGTATACAAAAATTCAAAAATATCTCAGGGACATACAGTTCCCCAGTGTATGGTCAGTGAAACTATATTTTAATTTGATGTAGTCAGTTTAGTTTTAATGGTTTTTGAACACGTGACTTTGCACTTAACGTTGAGAATGTTTAAAATTGGTTGTCTTGAAAACGACGAACAGATTTCACTACAGTTATATAGGTCTGAGTTGGATATA
This sequence comes from Anabrus simplex, assembly GCF_040414725.1. NCBI lineage: Eukaryota > Metazoa > Arthropoda > Insecta > Orthoptera > Tettigoniidae > Anabrus > Anabrus simplex. The sequence continues at coordinate 495,032,012 of NC_090266.1, forward strand.
CTTGATGATTTTGACTATGTTTCAGACGATGATGGTGAAATAAACCTTTTTGAAGAAGATGATGTGGTAATAGATATAATTTCCCCTGATGTTTCAGAAGAATGTTTTTGACTCTGGAAGAAGAATGAACAAGAGTTCTTAATGTCAGGACAACTGAACATCCCATAAATACGCAGAGGAATCCACCTTTCTATAGCAGAACATCTGGGAGTCAAGACAGCCACTCAGCAAAAAGCAGTTTTGTTAACAGGTCTGGAATACGTAACGACTGTTCAAAGACATTTAAAAATCACGATTCCTTACACTTTAATATAAGACATCCGTATTTAAAATCCATATGCTTGAGTTATGCCAAAATTGTTTGATGTGAAGCCAATAGCTACAAGTTTACAAAACTGTTTAAACTGTGACATTTTGATTGTATTTTGTTAGCGGCTATTGCAGTGCTTTTCTAGTTTGTAAAGAAAAAAATGAAATGGCGTATGGCTTTTAGTGCCGGGAGTGTCCGAGGACAAGTTCGGCTCGCCAGATGCAGGTCTTTTGATTTGACTCCCGTAGGTGACCTGCGCGTCATGATGAGGATGAAATGATGATGAAGACAACAAATACACCCAGCCCCCGCGCCAGCGAAATTAACCAATTAAGGTTAACATCCCCGACCCTGCCGGGAATCGAACCCTGGACCCCTGCGACCAAAGGCCAGCACGCTAACCATTTAGCCATGGAGAGTTTGTAAAGAGATTTTCACGTATTGATAACATTCCATTTCACTGATTTTTGCTATTTTTATATACATAGTAAAACTGGATGCGTAAGATCTGTTTTCTTTGTGGGGTACATAGTGCGCCGGGTTGCATTTAATGTCCATGAAACATAGCTTTACAGCTACAGGTTAATCCATGTCTTCATACTTTCGTTGACCTTTCTTAGATCGTGCATTTCATTATAATAATAATGTTATTGTTTTTACGTCCCACTAACAGCATTTTGACGGTTTTCGGAGTGCCGAGGTGCCGCAATTTATTCCACAGGTGTTCTTTTACGTGCCAGTAAATCTACTGACACGAGGCTGACGTATATGAGCACCTTCAAATACCACCGGACTGAGCCAGGATCGAACCTGCTGACTTGGGGTCAGAAGGCCAGCGCCTCAACCATCTGAGCCACTCAGTCCGGCTACATTTAATTCTAGGTCATTTGTAACATAATGCTATTTTCGCAATACAGAACACAGACCATCTTGTGAATTCGTTTCATTTACTTTAATAATAATTTTATAATCATAGGGGCTGCCTGGCCGAGGCGGTAAAGGCGTGCTCCGTTCGCCCGGAAGGACGCGGGTTCGAATCCCCGTCAGGAACTCGTAAAATTTAAGAAATGAGATTTTCACTTCCGGAGGTGCACATGGCCCTGAGGTTCACTCAGCCTACACCAAAAATGATTACCAAGTTAATTCCTGTGGGCAAAGGCGGCCGGGCGTATAGCTAACCACTCTACCCCATCAAGTGCCGAGGTTACGGATAGTGGAAACCTTTCCTTCCACCCCTCCAAGTGCCTTCATGGCCTGTACGGAGATGACTTTCCTTATTTTTATATTCTTAAGTCCCACTAACTAATTTTTTACGGTTTTTGGAGAGGCCGAAGTGCCGAAATTTTGTTCCGCAGGAGTTCCTTTATGTGCCAGTAAACCTACCGACACGAAGCTGACGAATTTGAGCACCTTCAAATAGCACCGGACTGAGTCTTTTTCTTACCAGCTCATAAAGCAAAACCAAAAAGCGTGTCCACTGCCTACAGGAGTAGAAGGTAAAAGCTTCCATAATTTGCAACCACTGCACTATGAGGGAAATTGTCCTTAACACTACGCCCCGCAACCTTTTACCCCAATACGTAACCTTGTACTCACTTCTAGTGAAGAGTAGCTGAATCCTACGGTCATATGCCTATTTAGAAGCTGGAATCTCGTTTCCACATTTTTCAACTTTCCGATGAGGTATACCACCTCAGCAGACAGAAAATTAAAGTAACTTTTTCTGCATAAACTGTAGGAAATTCAGAAGAGTTGTGTTATTACTTAGTTGAGGATAGGATGAATGCGTAGTAACTAAAATTGTATAATACTGAAATCATTGTCGTCTACATGGTATGCTTTTGAACAAAAAGGAGACTTTCCGTATCTCATACCCCACATTGCATTATCTTGAAGGGGCTCGCAGTGTGATATGACGCGTAATGATGCAGACGAATGTGAAGCGGAGACGTTGGTTGCTTGGCTGGCAGATAGCGAGTCGAAGACTGATGGCAGGATTATGTGTCCTATACTCAGCTTGGACAGTCCATACTCAGCAGTTCTACACGATGTGTAGGCTCTACTCCTCTGCAACTAGGTTAAGAACTGCTACACATTTAATACTATTTCGTTTAAGAGCAATGATTAGTCTTTATTTCCGCAACGGTAATGGGAGACAAGGAAAAATGAAGCAAGATTCGTCATTATATAAAGCCATTTTATTATAATCATGTGTGGTAATTTACTAGTCATTCTTTAGAGGAAGCATCAAGTTCCAATTTCGTGCATAAAGTAAGTGCAAACATGAGGACAGCTACTAATTCTGTGGAATTATGTAACTTCTACACAATAAGTATAAGGGATGCTCATTTGAAACATAGGTTGTTAGTTAGAAACTGTCACTACTCGTATTGGACAATATACAGCCAAGGGCAAAAATAGCAAACCACTTCAGTTTATTTCTTTAAAGATCGTCTTCACAGCTCTGTACCTGATTTTGTTTTCACTTATGGCCATACATAAACATTCTCTCCTCAAGTGTTAATTTCACCATTAATCAGAATCAAATATAGGCCTACGACACTTGTTGAGGTCGTAGTATAACACTCAGAAAATATTTCAAGGACAGAAATTGGCAATCTTATAAAACAATCCGACTGTCCTAGATATAAAATGGTGAATATGCAAGTACTAAAGTAATAATGAATACCTTTCCGCACTTTTATTTGAAATGTTCTTCTAAAATCAACAGTTATCTACAGGTTCTCAGCTTCTGGTTGGCCTCAGATATTCGAAGGAATATAACCAGTTCCTCGTTCTTCCTCTTAATCACCGCTTGCACTGGCCTCAAATTGTGATAAAAGTGAGCCATGATATTCACTTCCTTCAAAGGACTCATTCGCTTTTGCATTTTTCATATTGCTGACTGAATTACTTAAATTCCCAATCACACCTTGTCTACGCCAAAAAATGAGGCTCAAGAGAAATTATAGTTCTTGCAGTCGCATCAATACTAAACGCTTCCCAAAGCCTAATTTTACGACGTATTGTTGAGAATTAGCTGTGAGAAATAGTTACGTTCATTATATTTATTCACAAGTGAATGCAATATCTTTCAGAAACAATATGGACAGGTAAATAACAAATTTTATATCACATTTGCTACGTAAAATCCTCTACTCATACATACAGAAGTATAACTGGCAGTCAGACAGGAATCTAGCCGAAGAAGATATTTTAATGCTTGGTCTAATTCACGTGATCCAGCATTTTCTCCTCAACATTCTCACTGTTCGTGCAATAGGCGTATTCCTTACTTTAAACTGAATAAACAATCAGTTTTCTCAACTGCAATAATCTGAAACATACGTGTTCTATTGTATGCATAGAAAACCTACTACTTGCCAGCTTATATACTGCACATCTTAACAGGTCTTTGACGGATGTTTTTTCAAGAAATTTGATGTTGTGCGATTTATTACACTCTAGTAAAATCTTCAGAATAAGTCGATTTTTAAGACAATGTTTTTTGTTGAAGATAAAACCATGCAGCTATTCTCGGATAAGACCGTTTCAAATATCGTACAAAAACAGATCTACAAAAATCGAAAGATTATGGTGAGAATAGAATTGCCAACAATTGTGTGAAACAGTAATCATTATATAAAATACATTAATGTACTACTGTTCAACATCTTACATAGCGTATAATAAAATACTCCCTCGACCAGTCTCAGATCACCCGAAACTGGGGAGGGAGTAACCATTTATTGCACGCCAAAATATGATTTGGTACACAACATTTTATATCCAATACAATCCCAATGTTTCAGAAATATGATATTGATACGATGTTCAAGTTCTGTCTCTGAAATATTATTCCAGTCTACTAACGAGATCTCAAAAGTAATGTAGATGTGAGTCAGTCTAATGTATTTTATGTTTGTACATCAGCTCAGATTCTTATTACATCACTTTTTCAGTAAATTATTCACACATTCCTAGCAAATATTTTCAATAATTTTACTAAAAACCATGGCGCAAATGCCCCGAAGGGCCATGACCTACCAAGAGACCGCTGCTCAGCCAGAATGCCTACAGATTACGACGTGTCGTGTGGTTAGCACGACGGATCCTCTCTGCCGTTATTCTTGGCTTTCTAGACCGAGGCCACTATCTCACCGTCAGATAGCTCCTCAATTGTAACCACGTAGGCTGAATGGACCTCGAACCAGCCCTCAGATGCAGGTAAAAATCCCTGACATGCCCGGGAATCGACCCAGGGGCCTCCGGGTAAGAGGCAGGCACGCTACGCCTACACCGCGGTAATAATTTTACTGCTGGCGTAAAATCTCTCATAACTTTCCAGATTTTATTAATGCGTTCTGTACAGAAACCGATGCAGGAAATCCTGAGGCAAAGATTGTATTTGAGTTTGTAAATACTATTTAACCTAAGTTAAGTATATGTTTATGTGTACTGGATGTGTTTTTTCTTTGAATTATTTTAGGTACTGTGTTCTTATTTCTGAAGGTCGTCTAATATATTCTCTACTTTTGAGCAAGTTGTTTGCGTGAATTGAAGCATTTGTTCTAGTTTAAGTGGTTGTGATGTATTCTTCCATTAATTTGTGTATACTTTTATCTGTAAAGACAGTAGATAAGACGACATAATAATTTCTCAATTGTATCGTGCCCTTGCAGTACCTACTGAATAGGTATCTCCCTTGAAGCTTAAAGCTACGGGATGAAATTCGTAGTCTTCAATATTATTTATTATCTGATAAATGGCCATTACTCCATTTACTCGATCTCAAAATTACTTTCTTCGATGTGAAATTACTTATTTACTTTATTCTAAACAGAAATTTTCTGAAATAATTAGTGGGAATTTCAGTGTTAGTCGAACTTATAAAACAAGTACGCAAAGGAAATATATAAACGAAGATATCAGGTCATAAATATTAATTTATAGGGGAATTATGTGAGGTCAACAGTTGAATTAACAACTCAGCGTGCACAATACCTTGATTTTATTTCACACGCCATTTTTTCATTCCACGCGTACCTAATATTCAGGTTAATAGGCTATTATGAAACCCCAATGTACTCTCTAATTACATGTCCAAACTATTGATCCTATCAACAAAAATGCTAATTAAATTAAGGAAAACATGAACGTTAACTAGTGGAGTACCTTCAGCAACAAAACTCAATGTTCTCTTTTTAGCAAGTTATTTATCGTGTTATGGTGAAAATTACTATTAATTAATCAAGCTTTCAAGCAGCGTTTTCACTGATACTGATTCCGCTAATTTGAATACAATAATTCATAACTGTTTAACAGTACATTCGGAATATTTTAAATACTAAATTGCTGGGTAAAATATTGGGTTCAGACACTACTTTAATTCTTCCCTATATGACTATACTATTGCGACAGATATTGCATTAGAATTGTATTTCCAAAATGCATTGTCATCTGTATGGGTACTTCTAAGCAATTGTATTTAGTCGTAAATCATGAAAACTCATGTATGTTGAGTGTCCTTAAAAGGCATACGTAAACAAGTACATTGGGAGTATACATTTACGTAGGTCTCAAAATAGACTTCTCAAAAGGACACGAAAGTATCATTCCAACCGAATGCCTGAAATTATTTCCCCTCACTCACTAGCTTCAAATATTACAGTTTGAAAACTTCAACGATATTTACCGAGCGAGTTGGCAGTGCGGTTAAGGGAGCGCAGCTGTGAGCTTGCATTCGTGAGAGAGTGGGTTTGGACCCAAATGTCCGCATCCCTGAAGATGGTTTTCCATGTTCATACCAAGCAAATGTTGGACCTGTACCTTAAGTAACGCCACGGTCGCTTCTTGCTTCCCACTCCTAGACCTTCCCTATCCCATTGTCGCCATAAGACCTATCTGTGTCGATGCGATGTAAAGCCAATTGTGAAAACAAATGTCAGCAGCATTTAGAGCTTAGCGTTGTTGTCGTCGTGGATTAATATTATCTATATGTTTTCTGTTCATTTATAATCAATTCATATTACTTACTTAATATATGTCTTCACTGTCAGTAGGATTAACAGTGTTCGAACAAGCTGAACATCTTTTTCATCTGCTTACCTAGAGACATCCAGTGTGTTCAGACGCAGAGACCTATCCTACATTTCACAGACTCTACCTAAACAAGCACCCTTTCATTGAGAAAATTTGTAGATGGCCAAACTCTCTCAGAATTACACTGACTGACAGAGCAAATGCAACACCAAGAAGGAGTGGTCAGAACTTTATGCCAATTGCAGGGTAGACTGACGTCACTGAGGTATGCTCATGATGTGAAATGCGCCGCTGTACTGCGCACGTAGCGAACGATAAATGGGACACGGCGTTGGCGAATGGCCCACTTCGTACCGTGATTTCTCAGCCGACAGTCATTGTAGAACGTGTTGTCGTGTGCCACAGGACACGTGTATAGCTAAGAATGCCAGGCCGCCGTCAACGGAGGCATTTCCAGCAGACAGACGACTTTACGAGGGGTATGGTGATCGGGCTGAGAAGGGCAGGTTGGTCGCTTCGTCAAATCGCAGCCGATACCCATAGGGATGTGTCCACGGTGCAGCGCCTGTGGCGAAGATGGTTAGCGCAGGGACATGTGGCACGTGCGAGGGGTCCAGGCGCAGCCCGAGTGACGTCAGCACGCGAGGATCGGCGCATCCGCCGCCAAGCGGAGGCAGGCCCGCACGCCACGTCAACCGCCATTCTTCAGCATGTGCAAGACACCCTGGCTGTTCCAATATCGACCAGAACAATTTCCCGTCGATTGGTTGAAGGAGGCCTGCACTCCCGGCGTCCGCTCAGAAGACGACCATTGACTCCACAGCATAGACGTGCACGCCTGGCATGGTGGCGGGCTAGAGCGACTTGGATGAGGGAATGGCGGAACGTCGTGTTCTCCGATGAGTCACGCTTCTGTTCTGTCAGTGATAGTCACCGCAGACGAGTGTGGCGTCGGCGTGGAGAAAGGTCAAATCCGGCAGTAACTGTGGAGCGCCCTACCGCTAGACAACGCGGCATCATGGTTTGGGGCGCTATTGCGTATGATTCCCCGTCACCTCTAGTGCGTATTCAAGGCACGTTAAATGCCCACCGCTACGTGCAGCATGTGCTGCGGCCGGTGGCACTCCCGTACCCTCAGGGGCTGCCCAATGCTCTGTTTCAGCAGGATAATGCCCGCCCACACACTGCTCGCATCTCCCAACAGGCTCTACGAGGTGTACAGATGCTTCCGTGGCCAGCGTACTCTCCGGATCTCTCACCAATCGAACACGTGTGGGATCTCATTGGACGCCGTTTGCAAACTCTGCCCCAGCCTCGTACGGACAACCAACTGTGGCAAATGGTTGACAGAGAATGGAGAACCATCCCTCAGGACACCATCCGCACTCTTATTGACTCTGTACCTCGACGTGTTTCTGCGTGCATCGCCGCTCGCGGTGGTCCTACATCCTACTGAGTCGATGCCGTGGGCATTGTGTAACCTGCATATCGGTTTGAAATAAACATCAATTATTCGTCCGTGCCGTCTCTGTTTTTTTCCCAACTTTCATCCCTTTCGAACCACTCCTTCTTGGTGTTGCATTTGCTCTGTCAGTCAGTGTATACAAAGTAAAAATGTATCGGTTATCTAGTGTCAGAAGTAGAACTGGCTGAGTAAGCAAAAAGGATGAGTTTGGGTGTGCTAGGAGTTCATAATATTCGGATAAGGGGAGATATCGAGGGAGAGATATTGGATTAAGAAGTGTTCTTAATAGGTTTTTAAAAGGGAAGGGTATAGTGTTGGGTATGACTGTTCATCAGCGATACCATTGCACGCACCACAGTTTCTGAAAACAATTGTGAGTGAGGATGAAGATGAGGGAGAATTTTACAAGTTTTATGAAGCACAGGGTATCATTGTAGTCAATCCGGCCCCGCAGTGTAGGGGGAAACGGGGTCCGCCTGTCACCCGGCGGCCCCGAGCTCGATTTCCGGGAGGGTCTGGGGTTTTTAATTGTAATGATTAATATCCGTGGCCTGGGGACTGGGTGTTTGTGACGTCCTTAATATTCCTTTCCTCACACATAACATTCCACACTACCGCCATTCCAATAACACGCAGGTTCATACAATATGGTGCCAGTAGGGGCAAAATATCCACATGGGTCGACGCCCCGAACAAATGACATTAAGAAACGAAAACATCGTAGTCAGGGTCAACAGCATGGATATAATGGTACCAATGGACGACTTCAATGCAGGAGTAGGAAATAGAACTGAAGGATACGGAAAGGTGATGGGTAAATGTGGGTATGATATGGAAGCTACTAGGAACGGGAAGCGTTTACTTGACTTCTGTGCTAGTATGTGATTACCCGTTACAAATACGTTCTTCAAGCATAAGGCCATTCACCGCTACACATGGGAGCGTAAGGGAATAAGATTTATAATAGGCAGTATAATAACCGACTTTCAATTCAGGAAATTTGTTAGGAATATGCGGGTATCTCGGGGGATTTTTCGATGATACAGACAACTCTCTAATCTAGAGTGAACTAAGTATCCCTAGGCCTAAGGTAGAGAAAGTGAAATCTGTCTGCAGACGAATAAGGGTAAAGAATATCCAGGACGAAGAAATGAGACAGAAGTGCATGGATATCATTAGTAAAATGTTCCTAACAATAGTCTGTAAGCAGGTTCACGATATAGAAAGAAATTGGGTGGCATCCAGGCATGCCGTACAATGAACTGCAGGGAAAAACCTAGGAACAATCGTGCGTAAAGATATGAAACAGCCAACATTTTTTGGAAGGATGAATTGAAGTCAGTTTATAACCATAAAATGAAGGCGTAACAGAATTGACGCAAAAGCAGGAATTGATGCAGTCAGAGAAAGGTACGTAGATGTAAGAAACAGAGCAAAAACAATAATTCTTGATTCGAAGAAGAACTCACGGGAAGATGTCGGTAATAACAGTAAATGCTTGGTCAAACGTCAGGGGAAATTTCTTGACAGTAATAACGAATCCTGGTGGAAAATATAAATGTGTATAATTTTTGGAGTGGTAGAAGTAATATTTTTAAAATCTTCTCAGCGTAAAATTACATCTTTCTGCTGACGTCCCAGAACAAACGATCTCATTGGGAGGAGGACGATATATAAGCGAAATTACGTTTAAGGAAGTGGAAAGGATGGTAAATAAACTCCATTAAAAAAGAGGAAACGATGAAATTAGGCCTGAAATGGTGAAAAATATTGCTAAAGTAGGAGTGTAATGGCTTCACAGATTAATGAGATCAACATGGAAAATTTGTAAGATATCTTCATATTGGACGAAAGCAGTAATTTTACTTGTCTATAAGCAAGGGAACAGCAAAGATTGCAACAACTGTCCAGGTATTTTCATTGATCAGTATACCAGGCAATTTGTTCACTACCATTTTGGAAGGGAGGGTGCGATTAATGGTTGAGAATACCTTGGATATAAACCAGTGTGGCTTTAGACTTCAGAGGGGCTCTCAGGATCAGATTTTCAGTATGCACCAGGAAAATAAAACTGTTACGATAAGAATAGACAGTAATATTTTTTTTACAATTGGTTTTACGTCGCACCGAGACAGATAGGTATTATGGCGACGATGGGATAGGAAAGGCTAAGGAGTGGGAAGGAAGCGGCTGTGGTCTTAATTAAGGAGCAGCCCCAGCATTTTCTGGCGTAAAAATGGGAAACCACGGAAAACCACCTTAAGGGCTGCCGACATTGGGCTTCAAACCCACTATCTTCCGGATGCAAGCTCACAGCTGTGTGCCCCATACCACTCGGCCAACTTGCCGGTAGTAATATTATTACAGTGGTTTAGAGATGTGTGGGGAAGGAAGTGGCAGGGTCATATAACTAGACGAATAAATGATCACATAAACGATAACCTCTAATATACTTTCTCTTACTCATTTTTCTTTCCCGCTTTCGTTCTTTTATTTCAACAAGATACAATTGCTTAACAATTTTGATTTATTACCCCTTTACAACATAACAATAATAGAGATGTTACAAGGCAGGGAGACCAGGCCTCCAAATTTCCAAGGCCCAGGAGCCTTCACATACCATAATAATTCTACTGCACACTCGATGATCTTTTATTTCTCAGGAGGGGCAAACGATAATACTGACGTGGACGGGAAGAATCCGCAATTTATCAAGAATCGAGTTCATACTACAAATATAGGGCAAGAAAAAGTTAACTTTCAGAAGATAAGAATTTTTTTGAAAATAGGCCAATACACAAAGAGATAGGGAATGCTAAAAAGCACCAAGCAATCACATAACATAATCTAGAATAAAACCTAATGGTGTACAAGACCCAGATATACAAATTATAACCGAAAACTACCTTTTGACCAGAGGGAAAGACAATTAATGATCGAAAAGTGAAGTGAAAGATGAAACAAAATTTATAAAATCCTTGTCAGAAGAAAGATAAATTGAGAAAAGGGAAACGAGTCTTCGCACTGGAACAGCCTTTATAAGGCATTGCACTTATTAAGGCGGTTTCTCTTCAAAAACTTAAAGAAATCTACATGGAACAGAAATACAGTAAATTAAGCTACGAAAGTCCCTACATTAAAAAAATCCATGTCTATTAATAATAAATATAAAATGAATGTCATAAATTTTGTGCGGGTATCGAATAAAATCAGTCAGATGCAAATACGAGTTCTTACGGCAGTCGCTCATAAACATTTTGTCATTTTAAAATGAGAGTAATAAGGTAATTGTGTTATTGAGAGCCAGTGACAATAAACGACTTACTGCGCTTACTACGTAATAAAGGAAAGAAGACACGGAGCATTTTTGTCTACTCAAGAAATCACTTCGAATATTATTGGAACTTATGCTTAAAATAAACTTTCACCGGGCAAGATGGCCGTGCGGTTAGGGGTGTGGAGATGTGAGCTCGCAACCGGGAGATAGTGGGTTGTTTCCTTTTTTTAAGTAACGCAATTTGACGTACTGACTTTATGAAATGATCTTTTGCACCGTTTCTCTGAAAATATGAATGGAACAAACATATTTTTCTGGTGCTTTTAGAATGATAAAAATAATATTGTCCGTAAATGTACCTCTAAAATTCGCTTTGTTCCTCGTTAATTGATATTCAGACGACAAATCATTCTGATGAGCAGAAAGAAGTTAGCTGTTGTACTCCTCATCTTGAGCGACCTTCATCAAAACCTGAAGGTAAGAGTAACAGATGCGCGGTAGAGCCCGCCAAGATCCTGAAGATCAGGTGGCACCAATTCTGATTAAATGAACTGTGTGGGTTGTTACTGTAGTCAACATGAACTCTGTTGATTCTTCCATTGGGCATGGTTTCTCCAATTATGTACAACCTGTAATGGGCTCTGTTGGTTTTCCCCTGCGTCCTCCAGAAACATGGTACAGTACTTTAAATACTTAATTACCTATAATCATCAGAAAGGTGCATTATCTTATTAAGTTTCACATATTCGCCTCAGAAGATTCGCCCAACGAGAAGATTTAAGAAGTTCAGTAATAATAGGAGACTTGCTCATTAAGAATACTTCAACAGCGAAAAAGCAATTATTCGCACAAGTGGGAGATATGACATCAGATAACAGTATGAGGTCTGTGCCTTCAGTGGGTGGTATTCATCTGACAGTGTTTGTGTCTCATTCTGAGCCAGAATATTGTTTAATTAATTCGTAACATATTACCGTAAAGCATCAGTGTGGATTTTACTTAAACACTCTTTCAGTTTTTATTTTATTCTGTCTATTTTCTAATAGATGCAGGATCTCGTTTAAAGTTGGTGACCAACCTACCTAAGAGAAACTTTCTCTGGGAACGTTTTCTCGAAGTTCTTGTCATTCTCCAGGTTCGTGGCTTGAGAGGAAGTGATAAAAGAGCCTGTACAGACGATGGGGAATTTTGGAAAGGTGGCCACACATGTTTGTTCTGTTTGATGCAACGGTTCATTAATTGAATGCCAAGAACATCAAATCACGATATGGATAGAAAGTAGATGCTTACAACGAATTATAAAATTCGCTCATATGATTTGTTTGAAATGTTTGTGTATAGTCAATAAACGCTTCTCTCTTGGTCTATTGTGATTGATGCCACTCATTTTTACAAAATAGCTCGCTTTCTCGCTGGGATGTTACAACCACATGTCGGTCACAAGGACACGTTCGTACGAGACCCCAGACACTTCATTAGCATGCTAAGCAGTTTCAGCGTGAGCAGCATAGATTTACCAGTGAACTGCGATATAGTACCTGTATTCATAGAAGCAAGCAAGGCGTAACAAGAAGTATGGCAACACTACCAAGTAACTCTGTGGAAGCTGGGAGAGGACGGTACCGGAATATGATGTGTCTCATTCGCACTTGTTTTCTGAGGTGCGTGATATTTCGGGGAGCAGTGGGATAAACAAACTGAGGTATAAGTAGCTTCCTGAACTTTGCCAGTTCCCGAAGGAACTTAGATAAATAATATATTTACTTACTAGCAGCTACCCGCGGCTTCGCTCGCGTGGATTTCGTAATTTGATAAAATTAATCGTGCCTCGGTACTGTACTAAGGCACTATCTGAAAATCCCTAAAATATATAACTCACCGAAAAACTGAGTTTCATTTACCCCAGAAAGTCTTTGTAAACCACGTTTGTGGTATTGCCTTTAGCGGCTAAGATGACTATGCGACATGTGAGAAACAGCCTTCTCTCAAATCGAAAAATATATGTTTCTTTATTTTTAATGGAGATTCCAAATACCTATTTCTTGTCTGCACCATCATCAGTTTTTGAGATATAAGTATCCCCATAGAAATAATTCAACCCCTTTATCAGATCCCCCCCCCCCACAATCACCTCCACCTATGAGGATTTCAAAAATATTACATATTTCTTTATTTTTAAAGGAGATCCAAATACCAATTTTCACGTCTGTAACATCATCAGTTTTTTGAGATATAGGTATCCTCATAAGAAATAATTCAACTCTTTTTTCACTTCTTTTCACTCCCGTTATGTACCTTTTCCGAAAACAAGAAGAAAATATGTTCCTATACTTTTAAAGGTCTTTCCAAGTACCAAGTTTCACGTCTGTAACATGTTACGTTTTTTATATATAAAGTAGACATGCCGCTGCTCAAATTAAAAATTCTTCGTTTTTTCAATTATTTTCACTCCCCTAAGTGGATTTTCCGAAAACAAAAAATACGTGTCCCTTTACCTTTAAAGGAGATCAGAAATACCAGTTTTCACGTCTGTAACACCTTCAATTTTTGATATATCATAAGTATCCTCATTAAAAGAATTCAACTTCTTACCAGACACCAACCCCCCACGTTAAGTTGATCCCCCACCCAAAAATTGCGTGTAACTTTATTTTTAAAAGAGAATCCATATACCAATTTTCAAGTCTGTAACATGTTCACTTTCTGAGATAATAGTATCCTCATAAAAATAATTCCTTTTCAGCTCTCCTCCCCGTTAAGTTGATTACCCCCCCCCCCCTCCCACAAAAAACATTTCTTTGTTCCTTTATTTATAAAGGAACTCCCAAATACCAATTATCACGACTTAACACCTTCATTTTTTCAGATATATGTATCCTCATAAAAACTTCAGCTCCTTTTTAAATTCCAACAAATTGATTCCCCCTCCCCCCACAATAATACGTGTTTCGTGATTTTTAAAGCAGATACCAAGTACCAATTTTCACGCCTGTAATCTTCAATTTTTGTGATATAAGTCTTCCCATAAAAGTAATTAATTTTTTCACTTCCTTTCACCCTCCCTCCCCGACCAAATGGATTTTTCAGAAAACAAAAATATATTTTCCTTTATGATGGAGCTGCCAAATACCAATTACCACGGCTATAACATCTTATGTTTTTGAGATACATGTATCGTCATAAAAAGAATTCAGCTACTTTTTCAATCCCACCCACCCCAGTTATTTTCCTCCGAAAATGCGTGTTTATTTCTAAAGGAGATTCCAAATACCAATTTTCAGGCCTGCAACATCTTGAGTTCTTTTTTTTAAATATAAGTATCCTCATGCAAATAATTCAACTAATTTTCAATTCTTTCACCTCCCCCCATGTACGTAGATTGTCCGAAAAAGAAGAACACTTTGGACCAATAATTCTACCTTGTTATTAAAATTGCAACTACAAGATGGAGTGCAGCCATATTTTTATTGCAAGCTCATCTCGCGTTCTGTGGCGTGACAACTCACCGCGGGGAGCGGCCTACCAATTCCTACGAGGTCGGAACATTTGAGCAGACCTCGGATAATTAATAAAGAAATTCTGGACAACAGCCCTCATTATGAGAGATTTCCGCACTATCATTAACAAAGAAATAAGTAATTGAGAATGTTCGGAAATATCTGAGGAAGCTAATGTCCACGGGGTGGAAATGTACTTAATTAGGCCTGAAGAGAAGTGGGCATCTCTACTGGAAGAATAGTGCACACGTGTCAAGGACATGCAGTCAAAATGCGCGGCAACCCTAATGCACGAAATTAATTCATGACGCCCGTTAAGGTAACAGGAAAAACCAGCACACAACACCATCATGACTGAAAAATTAGGTGGAAACTCTGGACTGAGTCTAGAAGCAATCAGTCCAGAGGTCTTCAATCGGAATGATTGTACCACAGTACAGATCGCCAAGCGGAGCGTCCCTAGAAAAGGCTTAAATACCCCCTCCTCAGCCAGGAGCGTCAGTCGTCATTCTATGTTCCGAGAGTGTGAACCTACGTCAGGCAACATAAGAAGAAGACTTAAAGTTGGCGAAATAGACTTGTAGAACCTATGAAGCCAGTTGGCTTGAGAGACGAATATTTTACCTAGTGGTAAATGGTGAACGAAGACTATATTAGCTACTTGAAGCATCGTAGTTACGACATCTATCACGGTCGGGGAAGAAAATTATACGTTTATTAACTATAGGATTACTGAACTTCTCATAGGGAGACAACAGATTCATAGAAGTTTTGTGAATTAGTACGGACAATATTATTTTTTTGTAATCGGTAAGGGAGGACGATAGTCTGGCGGAGATAAGCTTCGTGTCTCGTGGTCAATCACACCTGTGAACATCTTGTTAGAAGGGAGTTGGGAAGATTCCACAAACTGCATTAGATGAGTTCTCGATATGAAGCGAGGAGGATTATCTGTTATATGCGTATAGAATAATTTATGGTAACGTGTGTTGCTTCAAGCTAAGTGAAACGACGCCAAACGACTACAATTACAGTTCTGGCTAATTTAAATATTTTGTTTTGTGCTTACAGATGTAAATGCGTGTCCCTTTAAATTAAGTAACTACTAAATCAGAACATCGCGTTGTATAAGTGGCGTGTGTAATCAAGTAGAGTGCGATGATGAGGAAGTGTCTTGTCGTTATTCTAGTGTGGAGGCGGATTGTCTATTATTTATATCACAGCGCGAGACTTTAAAATGTGTTTAAATTTCTTAAAAATGAATTTAGAAGTGAAGTTAAATATTACAATGAAAATCAATGAAATAATGTTCGGTCCGGTAATAGTTACAACAATGATAACGATAAAATAACCGTTATGAGTGTGATGAAGTCAAACATCAAATTATCCAATAATAATAATAATAATAATAATAATAATAATAATAATAATAATAATAATAATAATAATAATCATATTCACGTCAGGATAAAATTGTGATGGTAAGTTATGCGTTCAGCAGTTATAAGCGACATTTGCGGCTCTATATCGAAATCCAGTGAGGTACGATAAAGTTGGCATTTTCGGAAAACTTAAATTTTGTGTCACTGTGTATTTGTGATAGAGAAAATTACGGTATGCTATTTTTCTCCTGAGGTCAGGAAAAATTTAGAGAAGTAAATTGTGAGGTCATTATAAAGTTGTTTGTGCATTGAATCGCTTGTATTTAAAATGTTTCAAACAAGGAGAAAATGGATTGTAATGGAAATGAAATTTTGTGAGAATAGTTAGGAAGATGTTAAAAGCAGAGTGAGCCTGTATTTTATGAGTGATGTAGCATGAGCAGGATGCCGAGGATAAGAGGTCTTGTATTTCGATGGAGAGAATGTTTGTGACATGGTGTATAAGTTGAGGTGTAATATTTCTGAGACAGGCTGTATAAGATGAACTATGTCCTGCAACAATCCAGAACGGTTGATGAATTTAAAGGTTGTCAAATCCAAGTCAGCGCGTTGTAACGCCTATCTTAAGTGCAAGTAGATGTTCTCCCATGATTACTATTTTGTGTAAGACCGTAGGTAGCGGCAATTAAGTCTAAGTGACGGTTCTATTTGATACCAGCGAAGTGCAGTTTTGTGATAGCCGACCTCACGAACGAAATACATTCCGACACACGGTCAAGATAATACTTGATTATTGTAAATTGAATTCTAATCTGTATTTTCACGAGACGAAATTATGGCTGAATAGAATCATTGCGGGTATGAAAAATTAATTATTAGAGTGATAGTTTAGCATGTGTAGATTGATAGAAAGGTACTTCACTGCACAGTTTACGGTGATGCTTGTTTGGAACGTTAACATGGAAGGCCAGTTGGAGCCTCCTACTCGAGTTATGTCGTGAATATCGTGATGCTAAAGATTATTGTTTACAATGATATTACGTAATATCTAACGAGATTTGAGCTTCTTTCTATTTAGCGAACTTCACTGCATGTGTTAAGATTGTATTGAAGAATAGATTAAACTATTCGGACTTATTGTTTAACTTCGATTTCACGCTCTACCGTAGGAAATGGACACAGTAATATTTCCATGTTCGAGTTTATGCTTTTGTAGCGAATTTAACTTCTTGTGTTATAGTTTTAAAGAGGATCAGATTTAATTATACCGACATTGTATTAAACTTTCAATTTCACCTGACAGTATGTATGGTGTGTATATACCATAACGTTGGCTGAACGATAGATTTAGGATGCCGCGAGATTGTACTGTATAACTTATCACTGGTACGGAGCCATCCTCTTTCAGGCTTTATGAGAGCCATCCGGGCTCTGAGACTTGTAAGTCATATATTTTAAAAACCTGTATCTATTTGTACATTACAAAGTGCACATTTATATTAAATTAATAATTGCAGGGAATTTAAAATGCAATCTCAGAAACTTTAATTTTTAACTATTATTCGTATATGATTCAAATTAGAAAATAAAAGATAATCACAGAGAATGTAATTTGCAATCATAGAAACTATCCTTTTAAAATGTCATTCGTGAAAATAATGATTCCTTTGCTTAAAACATTGCCTATGCTTCTATATACATTTAAAAAACTCGGTTTCAGCCGTACAATGTTTGCAATCCTACTGCTGTCCAGTACAAATTTACACACTTTCTGCAGCACACTCGGTAAAAACCTTATGGCTACATTCAAGACAAATGGGGTTCAAACACTTTACACACTTCTATTGGGTTTACCTTTCCCTTGCAGATGGGCATTTGTGTAATCAAGTATACTGCGATGATCAGGAAGTGTCTTGTTGTTATTCTAGTGTGGAAGCGGATTGTCTATTATTTATAGCACCGCGCGAGACATGTCTCTGACATCTGGACACAGGTTGGGTGTCTGAAGACTTTTTGAAGGTGTGGCTTGACTAAAACATTTCCCAAGTCTTTTACGAATTGAAAACGTGTCATCAGTGGGCATCCTACGTAGCACATGTACAAAATGAAACAGTTTATACTGGCAATGTTGAGGTTTCTATAAAACACAGCCAGTGGCCAGCGCCTCCTTCCGCTACTTGATGAGTAAACTGCGCACTTCATACCTACAATGTCCTCTCCTAACTTCGTTTCATTGTAGAAATATATCATTTCAGGTTTAGTCTTTTCTGGGTCAATTTCCACGATGTGGTGCATCGTTGAGGTCAGTACAACAGCTTTGTTTCGTTTTGGCACGTATGACAATAGTGCAGGGCCCCTCAAACGCCCAAAATCTCACGCGTGCAAACAGTGGCGCAGAGTTCCTCTGCACACTGCATCGGTGCCGCTCGGCTCGGCACGGACCAACGCTTCGTCTCTGGGCTACTCGGCTAAGCTCGGCTCAACTTGGCTCGGATTTGGAGCGCTACGGAGCAAGTGAGGAAGATGGGGACAGGGGGATCGAGCGAGACAGGCGTGGGGAAAGAGAGAGGCAGCGCTACTGCTCCAAATCGAGTAGTGGAGGTCTGCATTCTGGTCAACCAAGCGAAGTCGTCTTTTGCACCGTGCACAGTGCATGCACCCTGAGAGGCCCTGCGATAGTGTCTTCTGTCCATTGAATCCATACAGAGCGGATCCAACAGGGCTTTGTGGATCTGGCAAGAACAGAGGAGGGATTTCTCTTTCATTCTTCTTAATTTTCCCCACAAATGTTAAACCTCTTTTCTGCAGTTCGTCAAGGAGTTCAATGCTGGAAAACAAGTTGTCGGAAGTAATGTTTTTGTGACTGCCTTGAATAGGCTTACCAGTCGTAGGACTGTCTGTTTTGGTATGCCAAGTTTTTTCCCTATTGCTGTCAGACCTACTCCGTCACTGTTTTACCTGTGTATATACAGTATATGCATTGTATACATACGAAGTTTTGGCATCAACTAGACACATTACCGTGATGCCATATTTCTTTTGCTTTTGAGGCATATCTATATATATAAAATAAGAGTTTTGTCTGTACATTGCTCAGAATTTGAAAAGAACGGTATTTCTGTATCGGTCATGTCCACAGTAACAAGGAAATGCACTTTTTATTTTTCCGTAATGTCTGTCTGTCTGTCTGTCTGTCTGTCTGTCTGTCTGTCTGTCTGTCTGTCTGTCTGTCTGTCTGTCTGTCTGTCTGTCTGTCTGTCTGTCTGTCTGTCTGTCTGTCTGTCTGTCTGTCTGTACTACACCCTTCCAGGCCTCGAATGGATGACCCACGCATAAGAATGCCTCCACGTAACGGGGTAAACACCTACGGATGAGATTGGATTGAAGAGCGGGTCGAATTGCTTAACGAGCTTCGAACCGCTCCCCTTCCTACTTTCTGTGCTGGCCCGGCAGCCTGAGCACTTGGGGAGTGGTACGTTCGAAAGAAAGAAAAAAAAAAGAAACCAATACTTAAGATGGAGCCTTATGTATATAATATGAAAGTAGGATCTCTGGGTTCAAATGCCTACTGGATACTGCTTAGCTCTGCTACAAATGACAAGAATCATAAAATAGGGGTTACGAATACTAATTTATTCAAATATGACATGTTAAAGAAATTGATCCAGCTCTATACAATGAACTCTCCGCATATGGGAGGCAAAGAAAATAATGATCACTTTAAAATATGAATCGCCCATGGGCGTCGTCTGCATAACGGTATAATTGAGGTTTCGCGATTGCTATCGTTCATCTTTCCTCATTAGTTCATACCGTTCATGACATTTTTTATATTATTCTGTCGATCACACCGTGTGATGATCTGATCTCCCTACTCACATATTACTTCCTGTTCTTAGCACGAAAATAACCGGGGCCTACGCTACATAATTACCATATTAAAAGAAACATTTGCATAATACACAAACGCACATACCATTTAGCTAAACCCAGGACTTCCTCATCTATCACCAAGACCAGTCAACGCTGAACGACGGTTCTGTTTGAACTCAAAATAGATGTGCCTTACATATCTAGACACACACAGATATATACACTTCATGCCGAAAAGAGGCCATTCCTGTAAGAAAAACATGGTTATCAGTATCACATGCCTCAGCCCATCTGACCTCTCGAACATATGACTCCGACCGAGAGATGCATTCCTCGAAGAGAATCCCTAACTAGCTACGGTCCCATATCACCGGACATTGGGGGGAAGGATCCATATTAATTTATTAATTACCTTTTAAATCACCGTGATATTATCATTATATAAGGATTCTTAGCTAAGCCATTTAAACCAAACAAAGAGCACGGTGAAGACCCAGGGCCCCGAGTCTTAATACAATAGTACAGCAAGACCCCTCTGTCACGAACGAGAACCAAACACTCACACAAAAAAGGAAGGGCGGCCATTCACTTCGCAAGACCATTCCTCATTCATTGGCCACACCAGATTCTTCTTTCCCTCACACGTCCAGCCTTCTCATCTCGGGGACATATATCTATGGCCCACTTCATTTGTTTATTCATCTCACCGTAGAATTCCCATGAAACATTCATCTATTCTCTACCTTCTCATTCCTTTCATGAGCACCATCACTTCCGAATTATCTCATCAGAAACTATCTGGGCATTCGGCCCTCTCATTACGTCTCATATCGCGTATTTTCTTTCCTTGGGCATAGGGCTCTCATGATTCCTTGATTCCACGTTCCCTGATTTCTTCGCTTACCGCCCACAGCTGCATATATTTATATTTCTACCGTACCTAAGACTCTGGCTTCCATGGATCTCAGCCGGTTGCATACAAAAAAAATCCCTACCTTTCTGGTTAGATAATCAAGAATCACGGGAAACTCGCGAGCTGTCCTTCACTATTATACCTAATAACACAATGCACCTCTCTCTCGGTCAGGATTTCTTCTCTCTTGTTGTACATGCACTTATCATATGTGTAAATTACGCATGCATCGTCTGATTGACCCATGAGTTTCCCCAACAAATACAATCGCCATGTTGGACATTAACTAGCAACCTATGGACATGATTTTCTCTGCTTATTTCTTATTGTTCCAGCCACCCCTAAGGGGAACTCAAATATTCTCCTAACCTTGTTCCCATATTTGCTAGGACATTCTACATATTACTAAAAATATAACCCTCACGATAAGCTAATCATTAAGAAATGGGTCGTCCGGGTATTCAGCTCCCTTGAATTTACTTCAACATTATAAAGATCAATAAAATTTCCATATTAGGACATGCATTATCTTACAACATTTTGATATTTACAAAAGAAAGCTAATGCTATCCCCGGTTACATTATCATGCTTAAGAAATTAGATTTGGACATCACTCATCTGTTTGGTGGCCGTTGTTTTTCCTTCCACGGGAGACCCATGGTGGAGTTTAGTGCTGCATGACCCCGGGGCTGGTGGCGGGCGTGCAGTCCTTCATCCCTGGTCCATACAAGTCCGACATCCTGGGGAACTCGTTCACAGCTGAAATCTTACAGTAATCCAAAATGGGTAACACTTCACCACTCGTCACACGGCCTCTATTTCCAGAGTTTACACCGCGAATAAGCCGGTCTTTCAAATCACGGCGGGCGCGTTCACAGCAGGGATCGGGTGGCTCACGAGACTCGAGCACCCTGATTCAGAGTAACACTTTGGGTGATGCCAATTTATTAATTTAACTGACTCATTTAAGCCGGTACTGTCCCAGCCGTCTTCCGCTACTCGTTTGTAAATTATGCTCGCGGATTAACTAGTTTGACACGCGGCACAGAGACAATTTACCTAGGCTCGTTTGGCCTCCCGTTACACTTCACAAAGGCTTTGTACTTCACGACGCGACGGACACAATAACCCTCTTAGTAAGCGGTCAATGGGTTCGGACTGTAAAACTGGAGCACCGCGGGACACAATGTCCCTTCTCAACGACCCGCAAAGAACTGTCTTCTGCGATGGCCAGCCCGGCCTATATTATTTTCCCCGCCGGAAGCCTGGGGGCGTAAACGTTCACGGTTCATTAAGAACAAGATCTCCTTTCATACCAAGAATTGAAGACATTTAAATAGTGCATCTTGTGACACTCTATCTCCTCTTTCATTTGAGCAAGGCGTGCTGGACCTACGATCGGCAGTTTTTATGCAATTTGCTTCCCGCCTTTGATTAATTGATAGCGTCCCTTGGGGGGTGGAGTCATCTTTTGAGCGCGACTCTTAGCTTGGGTGACGCTGTTGTATTCACATGTGTTAGCAATATGTTAAATCTGGACAGCTGGTGACCTCATTTCTTCCCCTGAATAAATTATTACATATTTTTAGTCTGGGAAACGAAGAAAATTCAGCTCTATTCATTGGTGTGTCTCACATAATTTTCCTATGTCTGGATCAAAATATCATCCCATTTTTACGCGCCAAAATCCGACGATGGCACCCGTAACACGTGCATAAAAAACCGGAAGTTCCTTATGTTAGTCTGGAACTCTGGGAAGCTAAGCCACACCTCGGGGCGTATCTGACTACTCCAGCATCGCGTCCTCTTCCAGCTCTCTCTGCAAGTTGAGAGGGTATTTTCGCGGGGGCTTGGCTCCTGCTCTGTCTTCCCTTTGTTTTCCAGGCGCTCTTTCGCGGGTTCCATTCTGGCCGGACGCCGCTCGATCCCCATCGCCCATACTACTACCAATGACGCGACCTTTAGGAGTGATTTTAATGAAGTAGAAAGGCACCTATAATTCCAATGAGCCGTTTCATTACACGCATCAGGAGAAAACGGCTGAAGAGAATTTTATGAAAATCGGTATGTGAAGTCCGGGGATGAGCCACTACAATCCAGGCTATAAATCATTTTACTCACGCTGAGTGAAATGGTAGTTTAGGGGAAGGCCAAAAAATTGAATTCTCAAATATTTATATTATTAGTGGTCCTATCGATAAATACAACATAACTAAAGTTATATAGAATTAAATTTCCGCTCATTTATGTCATACATTGTTACCGTACCGGATTTGATAACACAGATATTCATGAAATTGTATTTTTGTTGTCAAGTCTATATCAACGCCGAGCCACGAGAAAATGGGTTAACAGAATTTAATGAAAGTCGGTATGCAGAGTCGGGGAATAAGAAACCACAGTCTAAGTTATAAACAATTTTATTCGCCCTTTATGAAATTGTAGTTTAGGGAAAGGTGCCTAAAATTTAATTTTTAAATACCCATGTTATTTTTCCTAACGAAAAGTGCATAACAAAAGTTATAGAGAATACAATTTCCGACCGTTTATGTTTTATTCAATTTTACCGCACCGACTATGATAAGAGTGGTACTTCAGAGTCGGAAGAAAACTAAATGTGAAGGGCTACAATATTGAAAGCGCATAACATTGATCAACAATAACATTACATTGACCATTGTCTGTGGTAATGTTCTTTTTCTCCTATGCTGCCGCTCAACTCCGATAGATGGGATTACTGCTGCGTACCGAGTATAACAGCCTGACTGAATATTGGCGGGAAATAGCTGGGGAGTTAGAAAACTTTCTTCTTTAGCATGTCATTACTCTGGTTCATACATTTTCTGATACCGTACTGCTGGTACATAACTCACTGGTTCATCATAGTATTGCAGCTGTTCGAGCCCTACTCTGACGCGCTGTTTTGAATGAGTAGTGTGCACTCTGAAGGCAGAAGCTTACTCAGTAGTAGTAGTATGATCTGGTCTAGAATTACAATTTAGGCTCATTCCAAATTATAGCTTCACAATTCACTAAATAACTCAAAATTCAACTCTGGAAAAGAGCCGTTTCTTAAAAAGATCTTCCTCTTCACATTTATTAAAATCTACATTCATTTTATTCAAAATTAGCAGTGAAGAGGGGTTTCTTCCCTGGCTTGGAGGAAAAAATTGCCTCCAAGTCAGACAGATCTTTCCGCCGCCAGTGTAGTGAATTGAGATTTTCCGACTCATCGAGTACTCCTAGGAATCAGATTAGTAAAAGGGCATAGTTTTTGCCCTGGGACTCTTCACTATTCGACCCCCCTCCGAAAAAACTAAGAGTATTCACGGATCACGGCTGTCTGAGGCCTGGTCATTCCAGTGGTGGTGTTGGTGGTGATTAGTGTTTAAAGAGGAAGTACAACTAGGCAACCCTCCTCTACATAACACTAATCAAAGGGAAAACATGGAAGGGACACGACACTTCGAAAAATGACGGTATCGGCCATAGGAGCTGTTATGACATGAAGGTAAGAAAGAAATATTCCCTGACTACTTTTCATTATTTTCCTGCTTTCATAATGAGGTTGTTTCGTAATTCCTTCTTTGTGAAGACACCAGCGACTGTCTCCAGCGGGAAGATCCGGTACAATTCTGGGAGAACACAGCCTGTCGTTCTCTTAATAGAAACGTTTTATATTAGGAGAGGAAGTGATGAATCTGTATGATAGAGTGAGATTGTAATCCATTTTATGTTTCCGGTAGTGCGGCTAATTGAAAATACACATACGAAAACTTGCCCAGCTCTCGATTCGCCAGAATTCGTGCATCACTGAAGCAGATTCAGGGGAGAAAAGGGAAGTGGCGGATGGATTAAATGGAGATTTTTACTAACGACCCTGCTATGTACAGCTAATTATTGCTTATATGATGCTTAGTATAGTGAGTGTGAGTAATGGCAGATATTCGGGGAAATACACTAGCACGATGGGCTCAAAAGGCACTTGAAACGGGCTCTGAGGGAAACAAGAATTAAATGTAGAGTATTACCAGTTCTATGAAGCGGACTAGCATGTTGGGTTCAAAAGGCACTTGAAACGGGCTTTGAGGGAAACAAGAATTAAATGTAGAGCATTACCAGTTATATGAAGCGGGATTATTTAGCCATCATTCTGCCTAATGACTATTTTCAGCCACTACTTTTTACCTCGTACTATAAAGAATCGTTCTTGAGGAATAATTGACCATTTACTACATGCAGGCATAAATTTGCAATTCTCTTTTAAACGTGTCTATATCCTCTTTTAGGTATCATTGTGTTTTCCTGTGTAACATGTTAAAATGGTCCGACCCCGCGGTGTAAGGGGCAACGCGGCCCCAGGTTCGATTCCCGGCCGTATCAGGGGTTTTTAATTTTAAATGATTAATATCCCTGGCCTGGGAACTGGGTGTTTGTTCCGTCCTTAGCGCTCCTTTCCTCACATTCAACACTTTACACTTCCGCAATTCCAATTACACGCAGGTTCGTATCATATGATGCAAGTAGGGGCAAAATATCTCTATAGGTCGACGTCCCAAACAAGTAGCATTTAGAAAGAAAAAACATATTAAAATTATATTTCTGTGCTCATGAAACCATAGTATACTTTATTAAGTGACAATGCATGACAGTTGTTAGACATCCAGGTGGCAATGTTTGCTTACAGCAGTATAATGATTGTACGGAAACAAAATGTGACATGTAAACAAAAAATGTCGTGACAACACAAGAAATTATGTGAAAACGAGGAATTGCATAACCATCGAAACTAAATAATACTTGAAAATAAATGAACCATAAATGTAAGACAGTCGGATTCCCTTCCTGATGTCAATCCTATCCGAAGGGATATATTCACGATTGCGTGTTTCTGTGGGGGCTAGTAGTGCGATATACTGTACGTAAGTGAAGGAGTGTATTGAGATGATCACAAACACCCCGAGTTTTAAAAATTAATGAAACATGTTAAAAATAACCCTGGCCTGGCCGGGAATCGATTTCGGGGACCTATGAACCCAAGGCCGCGGCGCCGGATTTTCACCAATCAAGAAGTGCGAGATAAATAATAAATTATACAATAACAATATTTTGGGTTTCACGTCCTTCTAACTACGATTACAGATTTTGGAAACCCCGAGGGGCTTGAATTTTGTCCAACATGAGTCACTTTTAAATACCGATAAATTCACTGATACGCGGCTGGGTGTTTGAGCACCTTCAGATACAACCGAACTGAGCCAGAATCGTAATCCTCCATCTTCGACTAAAAACCAGTGCTCTTCTATCAAAGCCTCCTCGCCCAGTCATAAAAGATATACATAAATACATGTAAATTATTTTAAGATCCTACCTGGCTGAGTAACTCAGACGGTGGAGCGCTGGCATCCTGTGCTCAAGTTAGCGGGTTCGATTGCGGCTCAATCCATTAGAGTTGAAGATGTAAAATTATGCCGGCTGCATATCAGTGGATTTAGTTGCACGCAAAATGACCAGTGTACCAGCGTTTACAGAAACTGTCAAAGTAGTTATTGAGTCGCAGATTTATTGGCTCGTGAAGGAACTTCTGAGAAACAAAATTCCAAAATAACGATGGCTCTGGCATCCGTAAAACGTAGTTAGTTGGACGGAAGACAAACAGCTGTATTTATTGCTCTATTGTTATATTTAGAGATCTTTTAATATCAGACATTAAATTCTCTAGGTATTGGCAATGAACTCAGCAAAATATAACTCCATGCTATAAAGCACTTAAATACATACTCGAGACCTCTGTATTATGCATAAATTATTCTACGGAGCTTTCCGTATTGCTGATATAACAGATAGCATTATGCTTAAACCACATTCACTCTGTCTGTTGATGTTGGAGGAGCTTCCCGTTAGCATGACAACTTCACCTTTTTTTTTCATGGCTGTATTCAGTGACTCTTATGTCATAAAACTCCTCAGTTAACCTACAAAGGCCGAGTGAACCCTATTCCGGCTCTCAAAATGAAAATTAAAATCCTGGGATGGACCAGGAGTCGAATCAGGACATCAGGATAAGAAGCAAAAGCTGTACACCTATACCAGCGGCTGCTCGAATTTGGTGTTCATAATTTGATTTCGAGAAATATACCCAGATAACTATAGGCGCTTTCAGAAATATTTTGTGGATGTTGGTCACATTGATATAATTTTATTTACAGGATATAAACTTCATCCTGCCCCATTATATGACTCAAATGCCGGATGGATGTGTGAATTGCTTGGTAAGTTAGACTCAATTATTTGTAAATATTTGTAGATAGCTTAGTCCAATGCTAATGACACAATGCCACATTAATTCTAGTACTGAGTTCATTTCATGTCTAGGCAGCAGCTGTATTGGTAGGTTAATGCCTTTAATGAACTACCTATGCCTCAGGGTTCGGTTTAGTTTACTTTTTGTTAATATTTTTAACTTCTTTGGAGAAGATTGGAAATGCTCCCCGTAAAAAGTACTGTGTCAGTTCTCAATGAGGAAAATGGACCTTAAATTATCGATGTTTGCACACTTAAAACAATAATTGCCATCGATTATAAGATTATCTTGACAACGAAAGTGAATCGTATCTCTCATCTGAGCAGCGTCGGACTTAACTTTTCGTAATGGCAATAAATATGTTTCCATTAGCTAATAAAATAATTCCATATGTCTGTCATTTTCACACCAGGCGGATATTAGTGCTGTTGTTACCTTCACAGTCATACCCCTTTCCCCTCTCACCGTCCCCTGTAAACGTCAGAGTGATGTTAAACTGTCTGCAAGATCACAGGGAAACAAATTCCATTTGAAGCATCACACAGAGAGATTTAAGGATACCGAGGATCTAAAAATAATTTACCATATAATCAGAGTAGAGAGATGCTGTGTAAAGGAGGGGTGACGTTAGATTCACTCCATTTCACCTAAGGAGTTGAATGAACCGAACTGTTTCCTTCAAGTATCTCCTCCTCCATTCACATTCTTCTTAGTCCGAAAGAATTAAATTAAGAACGGTTAATCAGCTTAGCAACGACAATAAGATAAATTGAGACATAAAAATGTCCAGTATGTCGAACACACAAAATTTCAATATCAATTATAACACTATACAAATACCTGTTTAAAAATACGCATTATTATACAAAGAATGACATGTTTCGTTCTACAAGAACACCCTCAGATTCTGTCACATCACTTAAAACTTGCGTATATATGTACTGGCCGCCTCTGTGGTGTAGTGGTTAGCGTGATTAGCTGCCACCCCCGGAGGTCCGGGTTCGATTCCCGGCTCTGCCACGAAATTTGAAAAGTGGTACGAGGGCTGGAACGGGGTCCACTCAGCCTCGGGAGGTCAACTGAGTAGAGGTGGGTTCGATTCCCACCTCAGCCATCCTCGAAGTGGTTTTCCGTGGTTTCCCACTTCACCTCCAGGCGAATGCCGGGATGGTACCTAACTTAAGGCCACGGCCGCTTCCTTCCCTCATCCTTGCCTATCCCTTCCAATCTTCCCATCCCCCTACAAGGCCCCTGTTCGCCATAGCAGGTGAGGCCGCCTGGGCGAGGTACTGGTCATACTCCCCAGTTGTATCCCCCGACCAAGAGTCTGAAGCTCCAGGACACTGCCCTTGAGGCGGTAGAGGTGGGATCCCTCGCTGAGTCCGAGGGAAAAGCCGAACCTGGAGGGTAAACAGATGATGATGATGATGATATATGTACTGTATTGTTTACGTTGTGTAAACTTGTCAATGATAGAGAATTAGGTGATAATATAAACAAGTATTAAAAATAATGATTTTATAATAACTCAGCCTATTAACACAATGAAAAAAATGTTATACTTATCCGGATTGTCGAAGCTTAGTTCGTTGTCACCAAACACTATTGTACGACTGCGCTCAAAAATAGGCTAGTGGATGGTTTTGGGCGAAGCATATTGTTCCACGGAGAGGGGAGGGGAAGCAGGGGAGGGGCGAGTGGAACATGTTTAATCCTTCCTATTGGATTGCGGAGAGCAGGTCAGTTCCTTCTCCATGTTATAATCAGTATACTGTACCGTGGAGAAGGGATGAGGAAGTACGGGCGGAGCGATGTGAATGTTGTGGAACTGTCCTTCATTTACTGGTGAGAGGGGGAGGGTAGAAGGTAATTAACCTTCTTCGTGTTAAAATAAATTTTATGTATTATAGATATATGCAAAGAGCCTCCGTGGCTCAGACGGCAGCGCGTCGGCCTCTCACCGCTGAATACCGTGGTTCAAATCCCGGTTACTCCATGTGAGATTTGTGCTGGACAAAGCGGAGGCGGGACAGGTTTTTCTCCGGGTACTCCGTTTTTCCCTGTCAACTTTCATTCCAACAACACTCTGCATTATCATTTCATAGCATTTATCACTCATTAATATAAATCACCTTGGGAGTGGCGACCCCATTGTAATAACAGTCTATATATGTTTCATTCATTACATCCCTGACCCGGTCAATGACTAGAAAACAGGTTGTAGGTTTTCATTTTCATTTTCAGATATATGCAAGTTAATAATTTTGGATTGACTAAAGTGCGGAATTGAAATGGAGAGTACTATTAGACGTTAATGTTATTGTAAACCATACTCTAAACGCCGTTAAGCGCTAATTTAAAGAGTAAGTGTTGACCAGATGTTATGTAAGTAGAGCGAAGAGAGGAAATTCTTTAAATGCGTATGGTCATTTAGGTTTGTTTCGTTAGTTATTTTTGTCTATCCTTCTTAATGTACTTACCCTCCAGGGTTAGTTCTTCCATCGGATTCAGCGAGGGATCCCACCTCTACCACCTCCAGGGCAGTGTCCTGGAGCTTCAGACTCCGGATCGCGGGATACAACTAGGGAGGATGACCAGTACATCGCCCAGGTGGCCTCACCTGCTATGCTGTACAGGGCCCTGGGTGGGGGATGGGAAGATTGGAAGGGATAGACAAGGAAGCGGCTGTGGTCTTAAGTTAGGTACCATCCCGGCATCTGCATGGAATAGAAGTGGGAAAAACCGGAAATCCATTTCCAGGATGGCTGAGGTGGGAATAGAACCCACCTCTACTCAGTTGACCTCCCGAGGCTGAGTGGACCCCGTTCCAGCCCTCGTACCACATTACAAATTTCGCGGCAGAGCCGGGAATCGAACCCGGGCCTCATACTAACACTTCATCACAGAGGCAGACCCTGTGTTATTTCAAGGCTCACTAAATCACATGTTTGCAGAGGGTCCTTAATATTTGGAGCCGAATTATGCATAGTGGTTCCTCCTTTGCTAGGTGTATGAATCAATTTTCAGTGATGACACACATGTAGGGGAGAGCCTTGTTGACCACGAGGAGAAAATTCAGGTTATTTCCTGTTCATTAAAATTAGATTATAAGGATCGGTTATACGTGTTATTGAGTTTGCCTATCTCCGAGAAAATATGGGGCTGGTGAACCACTCGGTTTATAGGACAAAGAAAGCCTAACTTCCGCACAAGATACAAAGAACACAAAAACGCGATTATATATAATCGGTATTCAACTTTCGGAGAGCACATATACGACAGTTCACACCATTTCACAGACATCAACGAAGACCTTAAAATCTTAATAATAATAATAATGTTATTTGCTTTACGTCCCACTAACTACTTTTACGGTTTTCGGAGACACCTAGGTGCCGGAATTTAGTCCCGCAGGAGTTCTTTTACGTGCCAGTAAATTTACCGACACGAGGCTGACGTATTTGAGCACCTTCAAAAACCACCGGACTGAGCCAGGATCGAACTGGCCAAGTTGGGGTCAGAAGGCCAGCGCCTCAACCATCTGAGCCAATCAGCCCGGCTACCTTAAAATTTTAAACACCTAAAATTAAAGTAAATATTTGAATATTAAGGAAGCAATCGAAATTCACATCGCAAAAAGAACTAACGTTCGCCTCTGTGGTGTAGTAGTTAGTGTGATTAGCTGCCACCCCCGGAGGCCCGGGCTCGGTTCCCGGCTCCGCCACGAAATTTGAAAAGTGGTACGAGGGCTGGAACAGAGTCCACTCAGCCTCGGGAGCATTAGCCCCTGCGCCAGCTCTGTCCTTTTATCACTACTTATGTTCATTCTTCTCATGTGTTTATGTGGTTTTCTCATGAATATCAGCAAGGATAACTTTCATTTCACTCGCCCTTATGAGACTCTTATCGGTCATTTTATACATTCACACAGCCCACATTTTGAGGAACCGTACTGTCATCGGATCTTGTTCATACGCTTGTATGAGGAAGTGTGAATTGGATCCACGCACAAATTATTGGTCGCAATCGTAGTTGTAGTCGTTAGTTCGGTACGTATTTCATTTACTATCGTTAGCAGCGCAATTGGTTATTTGCTGTATTGTACCTGAATTGTCTCCCAGAATAAAATATGGCGCCCGGGTTGGCTCCCAATTTTCTTTCGAATTGGTCATCAAGAAAAGCAATATGAGTCAGAATTGGCTCCTAAGTTACATCCGAACTGCATCAATATTTCCCTTGCCAATTTAATGGACGTAAAATTTTCTACAATATGTAGATCTGGTTAGAAATCCGATTAAAACTTCAGCCATTAGCTTGGTCCTTTTAAGTTGTTTACTTGTTGTTTGATTCTGTACTGCTTCTTACCGTTGCATAAACTGAACAATCCTTTTTCTTTAATGGGCACTAACATTATTGTGTATAGCTTTTTCATATTTCTGGAAAAATGAAAATCGACAGACAGCGAGAAAATTGCAAGTAATTTGGGAAAGTAAATTATTAGAACACTGCCTCACTCCCAAATATCTAGGAGTAACTCTTGACCGAGCGCTAACCTATAGAACACACTGTCTGAACACAAGAAGGAAAGTATTTACAAGGAACAATATTATCCGGAAATTATCGGGTTCACCCTGGGGGACACATCCTCTCCTCCTAAGAACTGCAGCAATAACCCTCTGTTATTCAGCAGCAGAATACGCCTGCCGTGTCTGGTGTAGATCTAGTCATTCTAATCAAGTGGATGTCGCCTTAAATGAAACCTGCAGACTCATTACAGGATGTTTGAGATCTACACCACTTGATAAATTTTATTGTATAGCAGGTATCCCACCTCCAGATATTCGCCGTGAGTGTGCAACAAAACTGGAGAAATCTAAAGCACTGAACCTGACGACCTATACTTTATATGGGTACCAATCAGCAACCCAACGACTCAAGTCAAGGAAAAACTTTCTCCATACAACTGAAATCCTCACTGAATCACCATCGTACTTCAGAGTGAGTTCGTGGCTTTCCAGATCTAGTCACCTTGCAGGATGGATGACGCCTTCCGAAAGACATCCTTCAGGCCACGAAGAAAGCTGGTCAATATGGAAGACGCTCAACAGGTTGCGTTCAGGAGTTGGAAGAACAAAGACCAACATGAGAAAGTGGGGTTTTGTCTGTGACTCCACTTTATGTGAATGTGGTGAAGAACAACAATGAACCATCTCCTCGTTTGTAACTTGTGTCCAACTACTTGCTCTCTCCAGATTTTGATCGACGCTACCAAGGAAGCATGTGAATTAGCCGCATATTGGTCACACCACATTTAATTAAATTTGTATTGATGTAGGGCTTAATCACATTGTTATCTGCTATCACCAGAAATGATTAATGGTTATAGTACTAGATTTGTTATTGTCCTGATATTATTGTGTTATAATGTATGTTTCTGACACGATTAAATAAATAAATAAAATCGGAGTTCAAATTCCTTACTACGAATATTTTTGCGTATTTTGGTTATCCTCCTTCCATTAGTCAACTGTACATTATGAATGACATTTATTTCACCAAATGGCTATTGTATCTCTGAAAAGGGATACCAGTTGAATGCATGAACCACAATTAGACTTAAACGTCGTATTAGAGTGAATGTGAGTAGCAGTGCAGTTTACATCATCTAATAAACACTGCTTTCCAGGTGTTCTCTACGGCTTTCTAGAGAATAGCCTTTACTGTTACCGATGGATCACACCAGTGGCGAACAACTCCTTATTTTTCCCATCCAACATTCACAGTCGGATTCAGGTCAGCACAAAAAGTGGTCAGTCGGTGAGGTCTAACTTCTGAACGCTCTCCACAAATGATTACAGGTCCTCCCTCGAATTCCTAAACTGTTTAACCCATTTTCTTGTCATTCTCTCTGGAAGAACATAACAATGTCCACACTCGGATGATGGAGAGATATCTCCATAATCAATAATTGCTGTAACCCTTTCCGTTTGGTTGCGATAAAACATAGCTGCAGAATGAAGATATTTGTGTACATATGTTAAAATAATGTTTATAAGTTTCGGCATTATTCACAAACATTAATGTTATTCATATTTACCAATTAATATACTTGAATACACCATATTCCTTCATATTTGGTTAATATTGTGAATAATCGTCGACTGTCGATGGTAGAAAATAATTAATTATCCATGAATGTCGATAACTGACACGTGCAAATGTTAATAATGTACGGCAGGAACCAGTTCGAACTTTTTGAGGAAGAATTCATTACAATAGATTACGTACCAAATGAACCATATGTAAGTGTTAGGGAAATAACTAACTGCATAATTCAAAGTACTATGATAACATGGTGTGTTTGAAAACGACTGGGACTTTTGTAAATATATTTCGAATTTTATAACGTACTGACTAATATGATCAAATCTATATAAATAAAATTGTAGGGGGTCCGCTGTCTGTAATTTCTTTTGTTTTGCCAATTTTTCAGATATTTATCCGTTTTAGGTCAACTCAAGACCGAATCGGTGGTTTTTACGTTTCGTGTCTGTTTGTTTGTCTGTTTGTCTGTCTGTCTGTTTGTCTGTCTGTCTGTTTGTCTGTTCCACCATCACGTCGAAACGGCTGGATAGATCTCAACCAAACTTCATATTTAGAGTATACTCATCCCGGGGAAGGTTTCGATATGCATATCATTTTAAAATCTTTGAATACACGGGGGGTTTATAGGAAAACCAGAATGGTTTTTCCACCATCACGTCGAAACGGCTGGATAGATCTCAACCAAACTTCATATTTAGAGTATACTCATCCCGGGGAAGGTTTTGATATGCATATCATTTTAAAATCTTTGAACAGACGGGGGTTTATAGGAAAACCAGAATGGTTTTTCCACAAACACGTCGAAACGGCTGAATAGATCTCAACCAAACTTCATATTTAGAGTATACTCATACCGGGGAAGGTTTCAATATGCATATCATTTTAAAATCCTTGAATAGACGGGGGTTTATAGGAAAGCCAGAATGGTTTTCCCCCATTTTCTCTTATACTATTGATTTTCTGTAAACTTCGTTTACCGTACGTGAAACGTCTCTTCATTATAAACAACTTTCGTTATGTTCACAATTTACCTTACTCTTCACATGACGGAGAAATTTACAATTTTCCGCTGGTATCATGCTCTGCATTCAGTGACCGACAGACCGACAACGAACCTACAGGTTACCATGGCAACGTCTCTGACTGCATGCCGGCAGGGAAGTAACGTATTGCCATTTTCCTCATCATGCTTTTAAATTCGTGGTTGTTCCTTGGGTAGAAGGCAAGAGAGGCGTCAATCGGCCTATCTGCGGGATATTGGCGGAATATAGTTGGATATTATAACCGCCCTCGAATAGATTAAGTAATAACACCATTAGTCATCTTCTTATTATTTGTTTACCTAGGAATCACTGGACCTAAATTTCTCCTCTGTTACCGCTTTATTATATCCATAACTCACACTAGCATAATTTATTGAGCGGCATTTGATTTTCCAATACATTAACTTGGCATTTACATATTTGTCGTTATCCGACTGTCCTCAGTTATAATCCACTTTCTATTACTTTCAATTTTCTTAACTGCATTATTTTCTTCCTTAATTACGCCGTATGTACGCGAGTGCTACAAACTACTGGATGTATTTCCACCAAGATTCATATTTAGAATACACCTGTCCTTGATAGGTTTTAGGGCAAATATTGTTTCTAAATCCCTGAACTGAGTGGGGGTTTATACGAAACCGAAACAGTGATTTTGCACTTCCACAAAATATACACAACCAACGTTAATTTAAATCTACCTGCCTTGGTAGAAATTAATTTCTAAACCTTTTTTCTCATGTGCATCATTTCGATACGAGGACTAATAAGGGAGACGTCATTAACGGACCGTTTTTCTGTACAAGTCCCATCGGACTTAACTCACGAGCGGGTGCGTGTAAAGCGTATTCCCTACAACTTGAAAACTACTGAAGACATTCGAACCAAAATTTATATTTAGCATCCACCTGTCCAAAGGTAGTTTTTAAACGTAAATAATATTTCATGTTCCGGAATGGACTGGCGGTTTATATGGAACCGATATGGTGATTTTACTCTTCCACAATGTATACAGAACAAGACCAACCTGATTGGAAATCGACCAAACGTGATGGAATTCCACCTCTAAAACTTTTTCTTCATGTGCATTTTTTCGTAAGGAGGATTAATAAGGGAGATATCATGAATGGTCAGTTTTGCAGGTTAAGTCCAGCGGACATAGCCCAAAGGGTGTTTTACATGGAGCAGATTCCTTATGTATATAAATCAAATCGTAACGACTGTGTGCCTCTACACTGACTATTTTGGCGAAATTTTCGTACAGCTTTCCGTTTAAGGGGTAATAATGACCATCTCCATAATTTTTGGTTTAGTTTCCTGAAAGTCCTAATTTTTACCCGCCTCGCCCAAAATCCAGATTGCGGCATAATCTGCCAGAAGAAAAAGAAGATAATTGAAATTTGACAAAATTATACGTTTTACCCTGTAACGAACGGAAAACATCCTAGATCATTAAATTTTTCACTTTTTATCCTCGAAGAATATAGAAATATGCAGGCAATTTTAATGATGGTGCAGACCTTCGGAAATTCCTATCACATAACGGATTGCACAATATTCGTTCAATTTGGAATGATCTACAACCTTGGTCTTATGACTTTTTGCCGTATCTGTATCCCTTTTACGTTTGATTTTTCTCTATTAATCGATGTTAAGTCAATTTGGAATTTTCACATGCATAATTCATACTTTCAGTTACTTATATGAAATACAGAATCATCAAACTCTTCACGAAAATTGGCCCACCCAGTAGCCATATGTGAGCCAAATGCTATGTATGTAGCTGTCACATAATTATCCGAAAAGTAATGTAATGTGAGATAATCTTACAAAAACTTTACCCTGTTCCACGTTTCTAACTCAGTCTTACCCAAGAATAGATGACATATGATAGGACCAAGCATTTAGGCCACTAAATCCGGCGTGTCTTATGGTATAATCCTTTGTCGATATGACGTACGTTTAGTAGCAGTTAATCTGTAAATGAAGGTCTTCAATATTTTTAACACGCATATACTTTCGTATGTCGATCTATATATATTCACTGATGTCGATTTGTAGCGATCGAGAAAGGGTGGGTCTGCTATTGTAATCAGTACTCCCAACACCGACTTTGACTGGCAGTAGGAAGGGGTTCCTTCTCCAAATCCTGTGTAACTGTCATTAGTAAGGAAGGCCTACAATTGTAATGAATAGTTCACTTCTCGATTTGACTTGCAGAAGGCAAGTGAGCATGCAGTTTTGTTTAAAACTCCCCTACCCGATTGTGTTTGGCAGTAGGCAAGGGTGCCCGCCATTATAAAGAAATGTCCTCATCTAAAATGTGACCGGCATTAGGTATAGTGGCCTGCTATTTTGATGGAAACTCACCAACTTGGTGTGACTGGCAGTAAGCTGGCTGGCAGTAGGAAAATGGGCCTGGCATTATAATGATAACTGCTCGACTCAATTTCGAGTGATAGTAGGGTAATTGCCTGCCATTATAATAGAAACTCCTCAACTGTAATCTGTCTGGAAGTAGGAAAGGGGGGCTGCCATTTTAACGAAAACTTCCCAAATAGATTCTGTCCGCGTAGTAGGCAATGGGGCCTGCAATTATAATGTAAACTTCCCAACTCGATTTTGAATGCCAGTAGGAAAGTGAGCCTGCCGTTATATCACACATCCGTAACAAACACTTTACATTGGAAACAACGTACTGGGACCTTCCCATGCTCTTTCTCGGACAACGCTAAGAGACATGCAATTTTAAAATAATCTTATTTACTGCATGTACACTATTTACTTCGATATTCGAATACAATGTAGAATACCGTAGCGAAGCACGGGTACATTCGCTAGTTAAAAATATTTGTGTATATTCCAAATTATTTTAGTTGTTTAAATTTTAAGCAAATATATTTATATGTTCCAAGAGTTCGTGAAATTTCAGACTTGATATTTACCATTTAAACATATTTCATGGTATTCAAAGGAAACATATTTTAATGTTAGAGTTGTACTTCTGCAATACTTTCCTTTAACCTGTTAATTGTAACTGAAGATGTTCGTTTATTTTGAAAGTTTAGATGCCTACTACTCCTGTATTTATCATATTAAGGAAAACTTTTTAAACAACTAAGCCCATTTTGAAAATTATGCAATGTGACCGGTAAAATAATAAGTCACCTGTACTTATCAAACTTACAAATAAGATTTCTGAATACCTATCAGCATATCGGAAGCCAAGTGTCCTGAGTCACGTATTATGAATTTTAAAGCAGTGAAAGGACAATATACATCGAACGGAATATAATCTTAGGACAATATCATCCATCTATATTTCGATTCATCTACCTCTTTGGACATAGCGCTTTATACCATTAAATAGAGCTCAAAATCCATATAACAAGACAACAAGGCCAAATGTATTGATGTGCAGATACAATAACCTCGCATTATGTATAGTTGTCAATAAATTAATTAAACGTAACGTACGTAGATAACGTAGAAAATATTATAAATGTATACCAATTCAGTTTAAAAGATGTTGGTATGCCCGTATGCCTGTGTCTCTTATGAATGTAAATGTAATAAATGAAATGAGGTATAAACATATTAGAGATGCCTCAAACATGCAGAGCTAGAATCTGACCAACCTCGACATCTACTACACCTGCTGGTTGATTCAATAAGCAACGTTCGGCATGTAATTTTTACTTGTATTCTAAGTAATGAAGAGGATATATTTATCTCATCATTCACCATCTAGGATAGTTGTAAAAGAGTAAATGAATCTCCATTAGTAAATTCGGAACGGTAAATTCTAGACTGGACTGTACAAGGTCCTATTTTCAATATTCAGCTTTCGTGTAAAATAGTTACAGTAAAATATAGAATTTTAACTATCTTTGTTGGAACATAGCAAAACCCCTGATTCAAAAGGATTTGGTAGTATCCTCGTTAACAACCACAACCCGGAGAGAACATCGGAACATCTGTAAAAAAAAAGGACATACGAAAATTTTCCTCACATTTTAGATACCACAGAACAAAACACAACAAACCTTACAAGTTAAAATCTGAAAATTATGCTATTAATGAATGCAAAACATATCATACACATTTTGTACAGCGAAACAATAACTTGATGTGTATGTGAGGTTTGAAGAATGATGAACGTCGTTCTAATTTTTGTTTTGATATTTATGGAATATTTAAATCCCTATTGCTAAAAATCTTCTCAAAGCTTTCAATAAGTCTTGATTTAGATAAATGTTAATGTAGCAGATTGAATATTTGCAGTTAAACATGATTAGTAGTCGATACCTAACCTCGCGTAAAATGTATTGGATATGTTACAGTTCTATCTTTCATAGACTCCCGTACTCCACGGAGGCTGAAAGTGCCTTCCCTGGGAAGCGTTTCGCAAATAATTCATTATTCTTTTCAAATGACAAACGTATATGCAGTGATAAACATAATCACTTTGTTCTTTGGTATAAACTACACATTGTTCACTGCGTGCGCTGTGTGATTATTTGAGCGCGGTCACCCAAGTCAGCTTTTTCTCTTGCGCACAGACAAGTTACTGAAATAATAATGACCTGCGGAGTGGTTCCATTTTCTCACTGTCCTGAACCCTCAATGTCTCCTCTCTCCCTTTATCCTGCTTCTCAGTAAACTACCTTCGATCCACTTTATTGTACTCAAATTGGGGAGAGAATACAGCCCTTATATATTTTGTTACACTGTTACAGAATCGAAAGTACGACAGTAATCCTCCCTGTCTAAATTCCTCTACAAGTATCTTGCATGACATCTAGCTTTGGTGTCTAACCTAAATATCTTTGGTTTAAATTTTGAATGTGTCAAGAATCGAAACATACCCTATCACAGCATAAAAGCTGCCCAGTTAAGTTGATGACGGATTGCTTCATTCTCCTGTACAGACGTAGGTTTGACTTCTCCTTATGAAGTAAAGCAATTTGGGGACTAGTTGACAAATGTGAGAAGCAACGACAGAAATTAGTATTCCTGTCAGCAAGGGAGGTCGAGCATAGATTTAACTACTTTTTATGCCAAGGATACAACTCCTGGCATCTGTTACTGTCCACTCATTTGTTTTTCTTCTCAATTACTACACTCGCCCAACCCCCACCCTCGGACACCTCTTGCAGTGGATGTAGTAGAAACAGTGGTGAAAACTACTGCATGGAATCGATTAACTCTCCTTTTTATTGGTTTTACGCCACACCGACTCACAAAGAACCTACATGAACGCGAGGTCACAAATGCAGTGTCTACAACGTCAAGTTAGGGTCATTAGAAAGTGTTAGTACTAACAATGGTCACAAGAAAATATTAGGAAAACTGCAGAAAATGAATGTATG
Source organism: Anabrus simplex (assembly GCF_040414725.1). Lineage (NCBI taxonomy): Eukaryota > Metazoa > Arthropoda > Insecta > Orthoptera > Tettigoniidae > Anabrus > Anabrus simplex. The sequence goes on from NC_090266.1 coordinate 495,071,596, forward strand.
GTTGATGCATAGAGCAAGTTCATTGGAATCTATTTGGTATACATCACAAATGGACATTTAGACTTCCACAAAATGTTCAGTGCAAACCTTGAATTTACACCAGGGGCAGTAAATGAAAAATGATACACCACGGTGATCACAAAATTTCGCACTAGCAAGATCAAAAGTGAACTCCTTGGGAGTATTGGATCGTTCGGTACCCACATTCTCAGAATGCATGACGAACTGAAGTGAAGTGCGAATGGTGCGATGTAGGTACGAAAGAAACAAACATCAAGAAGCTATTTTTTTCCAATGGTTGATTTCACAATTGGTTTTACGTCGCACCTACACAGATAGGTCTTATGGCGACGACAGGATACAAAATGCCTAGGAGTGGTAAGAAAGCGGTCGTGGCCTTAATTAATGTACAGCCCAACATTTACCTAGTGTGAAAATGGGAAACCACGGAAAGCCATTCTCAAGGCTGCCGACAGTGGGACTCGAACCCACTATCTCCTGGATGCAAGCTCAAAGCTGCGCGCCCCTAACCGTACTACTAACTCGCCCGGTGGCCAATAGTTGCAGTTGGTATGAATTTCAACGTACACAATTTCCAGGGGGGAGATTGACGCTTTCACGGCATGTATTAATAGATATTATAATATTACAGGTTTTTGTCATGTGAAAGAAATAAAGCGGCAGGAACTCTTTACGTTTCACGAAGACTTTTAACCGCAGCCTCAGAAGAGAAATACGTCCGACGACGTCTACGACTGCTCTAACATTTATTCAGACACTAGAAGCTAAGCGGCAGCAAGTCATTGTCACCAACTGTAAGCCGCATCGCTACCTTATATTGAAATGATTATCTATATTGCACCTCACCTAGGCCCGACAGAGTGCTGAATGTATATATAAAATAACTTCACGAAAATATCATCGGATGGAAATCATATGGATGAGAAGCTTCGGAAAACCAAACACGGGCATCGAAGTCCCACCCTCCCTACTTTCAACTAGCACAACGGCTACGATCGAGAGCATACGGGTCAGTGGTACTTTCCGTTAAATTTAAAATGGGCATTTCATCTAAATATATTGAAAGTACACTATTAAGAGGAATACGCTAATCTACTAAATGATAAGAATAGATTGTTCCCAATTCAAAAGTACAAATTTAATTACCGAGAGAATGATATGAAAATACTTACACACACTAGAAATGGCCTATTATTGCATGCGTGGAATTTTAAAACATATTACACTGAACTTTATCATACGGATAATGCTGTTAAATGTCTTTATCAGTTCGCTGATCACTCCTGAATCCCATTCTGGCATTCCCAAATCAAATCATTAACACTGCATGTATACACATTCATTATTAAACGACAGGGATCCCTTCCTTTACTGTAACATTGATACCCGTGGGTTTTCACCACATTATAACGTAACAACACAAATTATATGGAAAGGATGGCATTCTCGTGAGGAAACAATAATATATTACATCATCGTCGTTGTGCTGACACAACGATAAAAGCTAATTCCCGCATAGTTATCTACTAGTCATGAAAAACATGTTGTCGCTTGTAGCTAATAAGGTCTATATTATCACATTGATTATCATCACATTACCGAATATACGTATTCCTCCGGGGTTATGACTAATTCTAATATTTACAAAGTGGACACACGACGTTGGTTATCTTGTAACTCCACAGAAATCAACATACACAATACACAAAATTATAATCACATATAACGATGAAGCATTATCCCTGTAGAAATCTAAATACAATATACCTAAATACACACACTTTAATGTTCTCCGAAAATCTGTGATCCCAGTTATGTCTCCAGGTATCGATCCGACGACATCCATACCAATCTGGTATTGAACCACGCTATCTTGACTTCGGGGTTCTATCTGAAAATCCCTGCTTAGATCTTATTTAAGTCTATAAATTGGAGGAGTACATCACCTATCGGCTCAATGAAAACACACAGCATTACGATGATAACAAATTATTGACAAGTGAATATTTAGTACAGTGAGAAATGGGAAAAACATTTTAATTGGTTTGTGAGAGCGGCCGACAATTATTTAACGGGACAAGCAGCTAAGGGTCTAGCACTCACCCCCTCTTGTCGTTCCTTCTGAGGTCATAAATCTCTCATATCGAGGTCAACATGGGCTCCCAACATGGCTGAGTAGACACACAATATCATCCGGACACAAGCATGTAGTTCTTAATACAATTATCTCGTGTTCTCTGGGCACATGACCATTCTTGGACACTCTCCAAATATCATTTTACCTCATTGTCTCAGCCGATTTCAATTTTGGTTTATCTCATTGTTATTATTATAAAATCTGTCGCCTTTGCACATTTTCACATATATGGTTTTACCCTCCATTTTTCACACACATGTGCATGGTGTCCACGTTATTCACACATTGAGATGATCCTAATGACAGGGACTTAAAGAACATAAAACATATCACTAACTCGTGTAGCTAAAGTCATTGGTTCGCACCTCGAGTCAACTTTATTTTCTCCATTCTTCAGGATCCTTAAACTAATAGGGAGAGTAATTGTATTCATGCATTAAAGTTGTGAAGCATCTGAACTTTCTATATTCCAAAAATTGAGACCATCCATATCAGCTTATTGAAATTGGAAAGCCTTATTAAGTCCGTCAAATTATCTAAGTCCACCCTTACGAATGCTTCACTTAAACACATAATAAACTATGGAACATTATACATTATTTCATGAAAATTCAAGAAATAACTTTGTGATTAACCAATAATCACAGAAGACAAGAAAATAAAAATAATAAATGAAACATTACCCCATTAAAACTCGCATATTGCGTCACCTACACGTTCTACAAAAATCAAATTCCATGCTGCTAGATTCCATTTACAAAGTTAAGTTTTACATCTTAATGGGACACGGATGATTTTCATGCTAGGTTATCATGGGAATGCACTTATCATTTTGGTGTGTAATCTGTTGTTGTCTGGTGGTACGCATATGGATGTATTTATCCATAACTGCCGTCTCGTTAAGAGAGAGTCCTAGGTTCATCTCGTTCAGTGTTGACGCCATGATGCCTTGGTCTTCTACCTCCAGCTTCTGGGCGTTCTGCGCTGTCCTCAAACAGGAATCTCGCCGGAACACAGGCGCGGTATCGACGTGGTAAATCCTGGGTTCGGAGAATACTCACATACATGCAAACAAAATTAGGAATCGGTTACTTGAAGCACTGTTTATATGACTTGTAATATCCCACTGATAGATCCACTCATAGACTCTAAATGGACTACCCAGGCAGCGATTACTGTCCCTTAAGACCACTATTCGATTCCCGTTTGTTATAGAAAGACATACAGGGTTATTCACCTAACATGTTACACGCAAATAACTTCTAAACGATTAAAGATATCGGATTTCTGTTTTCATATTCGTAAATGGTACCCATGGACTTGTAAAACAACGTGCCACCTAATGCCATGGGGGTGATTAATAACCGAGATATTGATACTAACTCCATACTTTTAAATGGAATGACACATTTCCATACAGCTTGAATAAAAGTTCACATGTGTGCAAGTTTAAGTATGTAAGTAGTTTGAAAATCAGACAAGTACTTCTTGAGATATAAATAAGAACAGCATGCGCGGTTTTGCATGCCGCATCAGACGGCGTGAAGTCGGGCAAGCACATATTGACGCGCAAGCAGTTTCCTGGGAGTGAGTTCAGCCACAGAATGGATACCAGGCATGTAAGCACCTCGTACACATGTGATGGGTTTGTAAAGTGTGTATGACAAGCGAAGTCATGACAGAACACGGAGGGTTGATGTGTTTAAAAGGAATTATCACTGCATTATCACAAGAATAAAGATACGAGGTGGGTGATGTTTGAATATGTGCGTCTCAGTAAAAAATGAAATGGCGTATGGCTTTTGGTGCCGGGAGTGTCCGAGGACAAGTTCGGCTCGCCAGGTGCAGGTCTTTGGATTTGATTTAACGCCCTAGGTGACCTGCGCGTGGTGATGAGGATGAAATTATGATGAAGACGATACATACACCCAGACCGTGTGCCAGCGAAATTAACCAATTATGCTTAAAATTCCCGATCCTTTCGGGAATCGAACCCGGGACCCCTGTGACCAAAGGCCAGCACGCTAACCATTTAGTCACGGAGCCGGACTGCGTCTCAGTGATCCGCATACACATTGTGTCTATTTAATTATGTGCTCGAAATATTGACCATCAATGGCAATGCACATTTGCAGTCGTGTCACGAGGGATAGTGTCACAGACCGAAGAGTTTCCCTCGACATTGCAGCACATGTTGCGATGATACGTCGTTTGAGATCCTGTGGTGTTGCTGGAGGTTACGCGTAGACTATGTCCGTGCACGTACCCCTGAGGAAAAAGTCCAGCGGTGTCAAATCAGGTGACCGTGCTGGCCACCTGATGGGGCCTCCACGTCCGATCCATCGACCGGGGATTATCTCGTTTAAGACTTGCCGGGCTACAAGCGAATAGTGGGCAGAAGAACCGTCGTGCTGGAACCACATATCCTGTCGTATGTTAAGGGGTACGTTTTCCAGGATAACAGGGCTGACAAGACCTTCCCCTCCTATGCCCTCTAATAGCAGCTACACTACCTTATCTTACTATTTCCATTTGTTTGCAGGGCGTGTGTCATTCACACTGCGATTGCATGACAAAATCCACATTTTCAAACACTAAGTCTACTGCAGAACAGTAATGCTTATACGGTCACACTTTTAGTAATGCATATTATTGTTCGGGTTCCTCTCCAGACGTACGTGATTAAAACACTTGAAGAGGTACAGAGAATAGTTGTTGTTATTTCATTTCCGGGGCTTGGACATCGTGGTCGTGTAGCCCCATGTGTTTGGGTGTGTGTGTGTGTGTGTACTGTATGTGTGTTAGAATGTGTCTAATAACCTGTGTTATTGTGGTGTCTGTAGTAGTGTACTGTATTTGTAATTCAGGTGAGGAATTGGGACGGAGGCGGCCGTTGTATTAAGTAAGGAACCATCCCGACATTTGCCTGGAGTGGCGGTGGGAAACCACAGAAACACTTCCAGGATAGGTGAAATGGGTACCGAACCCACCTCTTCTTCGTTTTGCCTCACGGAGCTGTGTGTACCCCATTCCAGCCCTCCAACCAGAATTAAATGGTTTATCAGAGCCGGGAATTTAACCCGGACCACCTCGGTGAGAGCTACGAATGCTAGCCGCTACACGTGATTAAAAAACTTGACAGACTGCTCTGCATTAACGAGAGCGCAGGTTCGAGTCCTGCCTCGCCCAACATGCAAGTGATTTGCATGGAGTCCCATGTTCAACACCAAGAAAATACCGGTTAGGTACCTTTGGGATAGGCCACGACCGACGTCCTTTCCAAATCCTTCCCATTCCCATCCGTAGGGAAAGACGCTAAACTGAGCGCAGCCTATTACACATGGATGTCAAAACGAAACGAAACAAAACGAAACAAAAATAATTAATCTCCCTTTCCCGTTGTGTGTTTGCCAGTCATACAATAACTTTGCACACCCAGGGTATGTTACGGTATGAATCAATCAATCAATCAATCAATCAATCAATACTGATATGCATTTAGGGCAGTCGCCCAGGTGGCAGATTCCCCATCTGTTGTTTTCCTAGGCTCGGTACATCACATTATGTTTACAATACATGCCTGGTATCCGTTCTGAGGCTGAACTCACTCCCAGGAAACTGCTTGCGCGTCAGTATGTCGTTGCCCGACTGCACGTCGTCTAATGCGGCATGTGAAACCGCGCATGCTGTTCTTATTTATATCTCAAAAAGTACTTGTCCGATTTTGAAAATACTTACATATTTGTACTTGTACGTAGTTGAACCTTTAGGCCAGCTGTATAAATTTCTGACGTTCTATTAAAAAATATGGAGTTAGTATCAATATCTCGGTTATTAATCACCCCACGAGACTAAGTAGCACGTTATTTTAACAAGAACTGATTACCATTTACGAATATGAAAACAGAATGCCGATATATTTAACGGTTTAGAAGTTATTTCCGTGTAACATGTTAGGTGAGTAACCCTGTATATAACTTCTCACTAGAAGAGACAGGAATGAAGTGAAGCTATCGACCTAGAGGGAGATCAGAATATGAACTAGAATAGACAACCTCTCACTAGAAGAGGTGAGATTGAAGTGACGCTATGTACCTATGCAGGTGAGACTGTGGACTAGGATAGACAATCTGTCGTTGAGAGCGACAGGAATTTATTGAAGATATTGTCCTAGAGAGTTCAGAATGTTAACTAGGATAGACAACCTCTCATTGAAGGAGACGAGAATGAAATGAAGCTGTTGATATAGAAAGGTCAGACTGTGGATTAGGATAGATAACCTCTCACAGGAAGGAATGAAATGAAGAGCTAATAAAAAGTGGGCAGGCGCGCTTCTCCACAACACCAGTTTATTTCCTATTTCTTAGATCCAGTGGTGTGCACTGAACACCATCTACCCCAGCGCTGCTGGGTTAAAGAACATTGTATTAACATTTTCTGGTTATTCCTTATAATGCTTTTTATAATGTTTAAAAAATTGTGAACATTTACGCCAAGCCAAGTACAGCTCTCTCGACAATCCGCTCGCACTACCGCAGTTCAGCTTCTCCAGCGAGCTGTGTTTCCTTGCCGGCGCAAAAGAGACCTACCCCAGCGAAATTTAAGGTCGCTTGGGTGACGCATGCACTTGAAACTTCCTTGTCCTGGGAGCGGGGCGGAGCTGTAGGCCCACCCCGACAGCAATTTACGGCGAGAGGCCAGCTAGCTTAGGTAAGGTAATGTTAGTCTTAATACTTGACACTCGAAGTCTTCAGCGCCACACGATAGAGACTACAAGAAAAATATCAACAGTATAGCCACTTGCACATCATCTTGCTAATAAAAATAGAGCCAGTATAAGAAATCAATGGTAATATACAAGAATATATTTGATTCTTAGGTTTCGGCAAGTACACGTTTTTTTCGAGCAATTCATTGAGGCACGTGTAGAGTATGTGTTCCGTAATAATGCTACTTGCTTAACGTCCCACTAACTACTTTTACGGTTTTCGGAGACGCCGAGGTGCCGGAATTTTGTCCCGCAGGAGTTCTTTTACGTGCCAGTAAATCTACCGACACGAGGCTGACATATTTGAGCACCTTCAAATATCACCGGACTGAGCCAGGATCGAACCTGCCAAGTTGGGGTCAGAAGGCCAGCGCCTCAACCGTCTGAGCCACTCAGCCCGGCAGTATGTGTTCCGATAGCCGCAGCAAGCTATTTAGGTTGCCCAGCATGAACACAGATTTAAGCGCGAAGTATTGAATTTTGTATTTGGTTGTCTGTGAAGGTAGTATATAGTGAATTGTTGTAGTGTTCATCTTGGATTATAGGTGAAGGTTTCGCGAGTTCTGTGGCATTCTTCATGAATGTAATGTGTATTATACGTCTTGACAAATATTTTCCCTTGTTTGTCGTTGATGCACATACACTCAGTATGCGAGCGAAATTATAAAACTTCGCCGATGGTAAAATACCAGTTAAATGTTGCTGATTAGTTTAGATTAGGCTTTTAAAGTAAAAAACAAATAGTTAGTCCCAGTGTATTTTGTGAAAATAATGTCTGTACTATCACGAAGCGTCACCGGATGAAACTGCAAGTAAATTGTTTAAAATCTGCTATATATTAAGTTATGATGGTGTCGTCACTGCCGTGGATATCAATTTGGAAGTATGTGCGAGCGTGTGGTTGAAAATATTCTTGAAGGATCTTTCTCAGGTAGACCTTTCCACGAAAAACGCAGCCTTATTAAATGGTAATTTTGACCTTAGAGAGTTTAGTGGGGCTACGATTTTTTATATTTTTTTAAAAACCTTTTTTGCAGCTGGGGTAACGAATTAGTTCACTGCACGCCAATGCTTAGAACTAAGTAAGATGTGCGAGGTGAGCAGTCGTCGGGTGACGTCGATATCATTCACAGCCAGACGTCCTTCCTTTCTATCGTACGTACACTTCCTATACTTTTACGGAAGGATTTTAATATTGGCAGGAAAGCTCGTATGTACATGCAGCTCACCTCCAACGGGGAGTGCCTGAAAAGGGCTGCGCCACGTCTGGACGAGGATACGAATTCACTTTACCGAAAATGTTGCAAACTTTGGGCTGGGAAGTCTTAGAAATGAGGAGACGAGCTGGAAGACTTAGCGCGGTGTGTTCCGAACTGTTAGTAGAATGATGGCGTAGAATAACATTAGTGGACGAATATACTTGAATCGAGTTTTTGAAGTAAGAAAATTCGTAATCTATATAAATAAAATTGTAGGGGGTCCGCTGTCTGTAATTTCTTTTGTTTTGCCAATTTTTCAGATATTTATCCGTTTTAGGTCAACTCAAGACCGAATCGGTGGTTTTTACGTTTCGTGTCCGTTTGTTTGTTTGTCTGTTTGTCTGTTTGTCTGTTTGTCTGTTCCACCATCACGTCGAAACGGCTGGATAGATCTCAACCATACTTCATATTTAGAGTATACTCATCCTGGGGAAGGTTCCGATAAGCATATCATTTTAAAGTCTTTGAATACTCGGGGGGTTTATAGGAAAACCAGAATAGTTTTTCCACCATCACGTCGAAACGGCTGGATAGATCACACCCAAACTTCATATTTAGAGTATACTCATCCCGGGGAAGGTTTCGATATGCATGTCATTTTAAAATCTTTGAATAGACGGGGGGTTTATAGGAAAACCAGAATGGTTTTCCTCCATTTCCTCTTATACTATTGATTTTCTGTAAACTTCGTTTACCGTACGTGAAACGTCTCTTCATTATAAACAACTTTCGTTATGTTCATAATTTACCTTACTATTCACATGACGGAGAAATTTACAATTTTCCGCTGGTATCATGCTCTGCATTGAGTGACCGATAGACCGACAACGAACCTACAGGTTACCATGGCAACGTCTCTGACTGCATGCCAGCAGGGAAGTAACGTATTGCCATTTTCCTCATCATGCTTTTAAATTCGTGGTTGTTCCTTGGGTAGAAGGCAAAAGAGGCGTCTGCGGGATATTGGCGGAATATCTTTGGATGTTATAACTGCCCTCGAATAGATTAAGTAATAACACCATTAGTCATCTTCTTATTATTTGTTTACCTAAGAATCACTGGACCTAAATTTCTCCTCTGTTACCGCTTTATTATATCCATAACTCACACTAGCATAATTTATTGAGGGGCATTTGATTTTCCAATACATTCACTTGGCATTTACATATTTGTCGTTATCCGGCTGTCCTCAGTTATAATCCATTTTCTATTACTTTCAACTTTCTTAACTGTATTATTTTCTTCCTTAATTACGCCGTATGTACGCGAGTGCTACAAACTACTGGATGTATTTCCACCAAGACTCATATATTTCTTTTTTTGCTATGGGCTTTACGTCGCACCGACACAGACAGGTTTTATGGCGACGATGGGATAGGGAAGGCCTAGGAGTTGGAAGGAAGCGGCCGCGGCCTTAATTAATGCACAGCCCCAGCATTTTCCTGGTGTGAAAATGGGAGACTCATATTTAGAATACACCTGTCCTTGATAGGTTTCAGGGCAAATATTGTTTCTAAATCCCTGAACTGACTGAGGGTTTATACGAAACCGAAACAGTGATTTTGCACTTCCACAAAATATACACAATCAAACTTAATGGAAATCTACCTACCTTCGCAGAAATTAATTTCTAAACTTTTTTTCTCATGTGCATCATTTCGATACGAGGATTAATAAGGGAGATATCATTAACGGACCGTTTTTCTGTACAAGTCCCATCGGACTTGACTCACGAGCGGGTGCGTGTAAAGCGTATTCCTTACAACTTGAAAACTACTGAAGACATTCGAACCAAAATTCATATTTAGCATCCACCTGTCCAAAGGTAGGTTTTAAACGTAAATAACATTTCATGTTCCGGTATGGACTGGCGGTTTATAGGGAACACACATGGTGATTTTACTCTTCCACAACATATACAGAACAAGACCAACCTGACTGGAAATCGACCAAACGAGATGGAATTCCACCTCTAAAACTTTCTTTTCAGGTGCTTTATTTCGTCAGGAGGATTAATAAGGGAGATATCATGAATGGTCACTTTTGCAGGTTAAGTCCAGCGGACATAGCCCAAAAGGTGTTTTACATGGAGCAGATTCCTTATCTATATAAATAAAATCGTAACGACTGTGTGCCTATACACTGACTATTTTGGCGAAATTTTCGTACAGCTTTCCCTTTATGGGGTAATAATAACCATCTCCATAATTTTTGGTTTAGTTTCCTGAATGTCCTAATTTTTACCCGCCTCGCCCAAAATCCAGATTGCGGCATAATCTGCCAGAAGAAAAAGAAGATGATTGAAATTTGACAAAATTATACGTTTTAGCCTGTAACGAAGAGAAAACATTCTAGATCATTAAATTTTTCACTTTTTATCCCCGAAGAATATCGAAATATGCAGGCAATTTTAATGATGGTGCAGACCTTCGAAATTCCTATCACATAACGGATTGCACAATCTCCGTTCAATTTGGAATGATATACAACCTTGGTCTTATGACTTTTTGCCGTATTTGTATCCCTTTTACGTTTGATTTTTCTCTATTAATGGATGTTAAGTCAATTTAGAATTTTCACATGCATAATTCATACTTTCAATTACTTATATGAAATACAGAATCGTCATACTCTTCACGAAAATTCGCCCACCCAGTAGGCATATGTGAGCCAAATTCTATGTATGTAGCTGTCACATAATTATCCGAAAAGTAATGTAATGTGAGATAATCTTACAAAACCTTTACCCTGTTCCACGTTTCTAACTCAATCTGACCCAAGAATAGATGACATATCATAGGACCAGCCATTTAGGCCACTAAATCCGGCGTGTCTTATGGTATAATCCTTTGTCGATATGACGTACGTTTAGTAGCACTTAATCTGTAAATGAAGGTCTTCAATATTGGAAACACGCATATACTTTCGTATGTCAGTAGTATAATAAGCGGGTTCTGCGGCACCTCCGCCGCCGCACGCCTCCTCCTCCGCCGCCTCCTCCGCCGCCGCCGCCGCCGCTCGCGGGAAATTTGAATTTTGGCGGGAGATTTGAATTTGTAAACAAAGCCACGTGCTTTTTGACAGCTGTCATCGACAACAACGCATCGCTAACCTCACTGCTGCCATCTTGACGGGCCTAAACCTCACTAGTGCCAACTTAACCTAACTAGCGTGAGGTAAACAAAGCCACGTGCTTTTTGACAGCCACGTGCTTTTTGACAGACAACAACGCATCGCTAACCTCAGTACTACCATCTTGACGGGCCTAAACCTCAGTAGTGCCAACTTAACCTCACTAGCGCGAGGTAAACAAAGCCACGTGCTTTTTGACAGCCACGTGCTTTTTGACAGATTTGTAAACAAAGCCACGTGCTTTTTGACAGACAACAACGCATCGCAAACCTCAGTACTGCCATCTTGACGGGGCTAAACCTTAGTGGTACCAACTTAACCTCACTAGCATGAGGTAAACAAAGCCACGTGCTTTTTGACAGCCACGTGTTTTTTGACAGCCACGTGCTTTTTGACAGACAACAACGCATCGCTAACCTCAGTACTGCCATCTTGACGGGCCTAAACCTTAGTAGTACCAACTTAACCTAACTAGCATGAGGTAAACAAAGCCACGTGTTTTTGACAGCCACGTGCTTTTTTGACAGCTGTCATCCGCCATCTTTAATCCAGAGAGCACCGTGCTGCCATCTTTAGATGTAAATTCGTCACCTGTCACCCGCAGTGCTGCCATCTCGGCGGGCCTAAACCTTAGTGCTACCAACTTAACCTCACTAGCGTGAGGTAAACAAAGCCACGTGCAGCTGTCATCCGCCATCTTTAATCTATAGAGCACAGTGCTGCCCTCTTTAGCTACTTACCTTTGAAATGTGGTGGCGGATAATTTGAAAACTGCTTTCTTGACAGCAGCCATCTTGCATCGCAAACCTCAGTGTTGCCCTCTTTAGCTAGATACCTGTGGTGGCAGACAATTCCACGTGACAGCAGCCATCTTTAATCAAGAGAGCACCGTGCTGCCCTCTATGTGGTGGTGGCAAATTCCACGTGCTCTTGTTTGGAAACAAACTCACGTGCTTTTTTGACAGCTACTACCCACCATCTTTAATCAACAGAGTATAGTGCTGCCCTCTATGTGGTGGCGGTAAATTCCACGTGCTCTTGTTTGGTAAACATAGCCACGTGCTTTTTTGACAGCTGTCATCCGCCATCTTTAATCAACAGAGCACCGTGCTGCGAGCAATTTCATCACCTATCACCCGCCTTTTTGACAGCCGTCATCCGCCATCTTTGAGCACAGTGCTGCCCTCTTTAGCTACTTACCTTTGACAGCTGTCATCCGCCATCTTTAATCCAGAGAGAACAGTGCCGCCCTCTATGTGGTGACGGCAAATTCCACGTGCTCTTGTTTGGAAACAAAGCCATGTGCAGCTGTCATCCGCCATCTTTAATCCAGAGAGAACAGTGCCGCCCTCTATGTGGTCACGGCAAATTCCACGTGCTCTTGCTTGGAAACAAAGCCACGTGCAGCTGTCATCCGCCATCTTTAATCACCGTGCTGCCCTCTATGTGGTGACGGCAAATTCCACGTGCTCTTGTTTGGAAACAAAGCCATGCGCTTTTTTGACAGCCGTCATCCGCCATCTTGCATCACAAACCTCGGTGCTACACTCTATGTGGTGGCGGTAAATTCTAAATGCTTTACAAACCTATGTGCTTTTTTGACAGCTATCATCCGCCATCTTTATTCACCGTGCTGCCCTCTTTAGCTACTTACCTTTGACGGCTATCATCCACCATCTTTCATCCAGAGAGAACAGTGCTGCCCCGGTGGCAGCAAATTCCACGTGCTTTACAAAGCTATGTGCTTTTTTGACAAAAAAATTCTGCTCTCGAGATACTTACCGAACAAGACGATACTATACTTACGAATCTGCTCATCACCTTCTTTCTTCTATGAGTAATAAACAAAAACTCTATCTTGCAAATAAGGAGCGGGAGGAAGGTAATACCTAACCTAAAATAAAAGAATATGTCAATTCTACATTATTTATTTACATCTTGTATGTACACGTTTTATCTCGAATCATTTTACCCTAGTGATGTTTTGCGTACTTCTCGATGCAATTCTTGAATGTACAAGTTTAAACTTGCTGTACTACGCTCTCAGCGTACCTCCCCCGAATTGTGATGTAAGACAGCGTAACGTGAGTACACACACCTCTAGCATAATGTTTATGTAATGTAGTACCTATCAATACTACTATGCCCCCAGGCTAGCGTGTTGGTAGAATTTGGGATGACAAACCGTTTACAATCATCGCTATTAAGGGCTACCTTACTAATTAAATGAGTGTACAACTGGTGCTTCTTGCTTCTAATGACAGACATTTGCTTATGCAAAACAGGTGGATTACTTTTAATGCAATTGTTAGAGTTTTCAAAACTTAGCTGATTCTGAACGACATTCTTTTTAACCCCCTTCAGTCTCTTTATTTGTAATTCATTTAAGAGTTTTATGCAATATGACTTGGATTTAGTACCTACAAATGAATCGATAATATTCCCAGCACATTCATCTTTCATTTTACCTAGAACGTTTTTGTTCACTAGCGGTAGATGATATTGATTATCTGCAGGATAGTTACTCGTATCAAACCTACCCAAGTCTGGCTTTATATCATTGTAATAGTCATCAGTTTTGATTTGATAAATAAACGAATCGGTATCTGTGTAGAGCAATTGCGCATTATGCGCGTACTTCTTCATCATATAA